>NC_056735.1:1846704153-1846816653 GCF_019279795.1 Protopterus annectens
TTTCCATTTTGGCAAAAGATTTGTTAGTCACGAATTGACTAATGGCTTGAAATTGATACAGGATTTTTGGAAGTATATTAATTTTTATGATTGATGCCTTGGAGAGGAGAGAGAGGTTTAATTTTTCCCATCTGGTCAGGTCTTTTGTAATTTTTGTCCAGACCGCGTACAGATTTTCTTTTTGGATTTCCTTGTGTAGGTGCATAAATGTGACACCTAGATATTTGAGTAAGTATTCTGTTTTAACTTTAGAGTCTGGAAAGAAAATCTCCTTGTGGCTTAGAGGATTTAACGGAAACATTTTTGATTTACTTTTGTTCATAGCATAATTAGATATTACTGAGAATTTGTCGATGGAGTTTAAAATTTTTATCAAATCAGTAGAAGGATATTGAAAATAGATGTTGAGGTCATCACCGTAAGCTGTATATTTGGTTAATACCTTTGAAATATAAACAGAGTGGTTAAAGGTTTTTTGACTTAATTTTAGAAGGAGAGCTTCTAAGTAGAGGTTGAAGGGATATGGAGAAAGTGGGCATCCTTGTCTGGTTCCATTTGTTATATGTATAGGGTGTGAATTCTTTTTATTTATATGTAGTGTAGTTGTGGCCTTATTATATAGTACTTTGATCATAGTAATAAATTCCTCAGGTAAAGCAAAACGTTCTAATACTTTAAACAAGAACTTTAGATTAACTCTGTCAAAAGCTTTTTGGGCATCCACAGAGAGAGCATACTTCGGTGAGGAGTCTTTAATTGTCATATTTTTTATAGCTTCTATTGATAATGTATTATCCCAAACTTGTCTGCCTTTCATAAAGCCTAGTTGTTCTGCAGTTTTAGTTTTAGAGGGGTGTATTGATCTGGAAACATATAATTATTTACATGTTGAACAACCCAAAGTGCCTTGTATTTTTGGTATACCAAAGGTCCACAAAAATCCTGATGACCCTCCTCTCAGACCTATTGTATATGCGGAGGGTTCTATTACTGCTCCACTGGCAAAATATGTAGATGTACATCTCAAGAACGTGGTGATGGAACATCCTAATGTGTTAAAGGATTCTTGGGATTTTTTAAGGCATAATAATTCTAATCAGGTTGACACCTCTAGTTTTATCACTTTGGATGTTGTGGACCTTTTTACGTGTATTCCTCATGAGATAGGTTTAGTTTGGTTTGAAGAGTTTTTGGGAAGCAAGAATAATATTTCTTTTAAGGTATTTCATGCATGCCTTGTTTTAATGGAATTGATTTTAAACAATAATTTTATATTCTTCCAAGGGGAATATTTTAGACAATCTAAAAGCGTAGCTATGGGTGCCCATTGTGCACCTACATATGCCAACATCATTTTATTGTATTGGGAAGAAAAATTTGTTCACAATTCTAATTTTAAACAATACTGGAACTACTATGGGCACTTCCTGGATGATGTTTGTCTTTTTTGGAACAATACCCTGGAAAAAGTCATGGAATTTTTTTATTTTATTTCAAATACAACTAAATGTTAAGTTGTCAATCTCGCCTTCATTCTTGCTGGATGGGTTGGCTCAGGCAGGTTAGTTTAACTTTTACCTTTAGGTACTTCTGAAACCCTTTTTTTTCTTTTATATCTTACCTTTTTTTTTTTTTTTTATTTTTAGATCCCCTTTCCTGTTTGCTCCAGTCCTTTCCCTCCCCTCCCTCCCTTTATCTTGTAGGCCTCCCCCCCCCTCCCCTTTCCTTTTTGTGTATCTTTTTTATCCTTTTTTTGTCAGTTGTGTGTGTGTGTGTGTTTGTGGCTTATTTCAGCCTTTAGTTAATATTTAATTGTTAGCTTAATATTTCAATAATTCTTTTATACAGGGTGTCTGTGGTGTGTTTCCATGTGCTGTCTGCCATGGTTTCAGCCTCGACAACATGTCCGTGGTGTGGTACATCAACAAACAAGGTGGAACAGTGGTCTCTAAAGACATCAGTTCTAGAAGGTATTTCTAAGATGGGGCCATCCTTGCTGCTGATCTTGCTACTCCCTCCCCAAAAGCAAGTGTCAAGATTACCCATCATCTTGGAGATTAGTATTGTTTTTAATATTCACCGATAAAGTAGATGAAGTTGAATTGTGGTTTTTAGATGTAAATATACAGAGAATGAGGGGAAGGTTTTAAATCAAAAATTTTTAGAAAAGATACGTTTTGTAATGCTTACTTGCATTATACAAGCTCTCACCCACATTTTCAAAAAAGAACAATAGTTAAAGGTCAGTTGGTGAGAGCCAGTAGGATGACGTCAGACGATCAGGATTTTAATACTGAATGTGAATTTAGTAAGAGTATGTTTGGAGCAAGGGGGTACCCAATAGATCTCCTAATGTCAGTTATTGTTGAGGTTAAGGAAGGAAGAACAGGAAGATTTGCTCCAATTTTGGGTGTACCCCTACCTACATTGGAAGTACAAAATATTGAGGCAAACCCTGCTATTGCCACAACTTTAAAAAAAGGTTTTCATTCTGCCATGTTTACCACTTTTGACGGGGAGAGTAATCTGGTGAGAAGTATTCTTAGTAAAGAATGGAAAAAAATTGCCAGTTTGTCTGATTTAAATCATATCTTTGAAAATCCATTTAAATGTGTATATAGGAAGGGATATAACATCAAGAATATATTGGAAGGGACAAACTTGTTTAACCCCACTAATAATAACAAAAAAGGGACACGAAAATGCGGGCATTGCTCATATTGCATTAACATCAAGGAAGGTGATTCTATTCTTTTGAACAAGAGGAACAAGTAAGGAGTGATTTATATTGCTACATGTGAAATCTGTGACTCTTTTTACGTTGGCAAGACCGAGAGGAAATTGAGGCAGAGAATTTACGAGCATTTATATGCGATAAGGAAAAGAAAAGATAATAATGCTTTGTTTAAACATCAAAACAATTGTGGCAAAGCTAAATTTCAGTTTTTTGTCATAGAAGTAGTCCCACGAGACCCCAGGGGAGGGCCTCGGGAGACTCAGTTGGAATATAGGGAGCTATATTGGCAAATTATTCTTGATGCAAGTTCTGCCCCTGGTTTAAATGAAATGTTATCCTTGAAACCTGTGCTGAAATTGAGATCAACTAAATTATAGTATGTTATTATTATAATATTTATATTTTTAAATAATTTTATATATTATATATGCAAGCATTTTATGGTTTATTTTAATAATAATATATGTATTTATCTTTTAACAAGATGAACATGCATTTAATTTAAATTCCACAAGATGTTGATATTTCATTGTATTTTGGATTCAGTTTAGCTTCTGCTTTTGAAAAAAACATTTTTAGAAGCATTTCAGGTTTGTGCTGGTAATACTTATATTTAACAAAGCAATTTTAACTAAGGTTTATGTTTGAAGCATTTTATATAACAAATTATATATACATATCTATTTATTATATCTATTTATTATATATACTATTGTTTTTAACTTTTAGATTCATTCACCTTTAAGGTTCATGTGTTTTAATGCATTTTGCATGTGTAATTGAATTTGTTCACTCATTGGTTCATTTGAATTAGATTAGTTTATTTATTCATCAAAGGAAGAGAGGTTAGGTATCTGATGAAGTTATTGTGACGAAAACATATGTGGATTAACTTTATAGCGTTATAGTGCTGTTGCTTGTGCTTTGCAATTTCGTTTGCTGTGCTGTGCTACTGTGATTTAGCTTGCTGTGGATTGTTTTTGTGCTTGTTCATTAAAGCAGTTGTCCATTTTGCTGAGCTCCGTGTGTGCCTTACTTTAGGTTTGTTAACATATAAATGCACTAACCTTGTTATATTAAATCTATTAGGAAAACACAATGATTTTCAGAAACAACAGAAAGGAAATGTAAAGATTATAGTGGAATCAGTCTAGAAAAAAACTCTAAATAGTGAAGCAAAATGGTTACAAAGCATGAGCTTTAATTTTCCGTTCGCTGGAAATCATTGGAAAATATATTTTCTAGCACACATTCTAAAAAAACTGACTAAACACATGACAGTGCCTCTCCTTAGGCTATAACCACGTTTTTTACATGAAGCCTGATTTTCTGCTCCCCCCACACCCCCCAACTAAATATACCAACTCTGAGATCACACTATAGTGCGGAAAATGGCAAATTTCCCCATGTTGGCAAAATGGTTCATAGGTTCATACGTTCATAGGTGTGTACTAGGCTAATGGCCCTGGAGCCTTTACAAGCCTAGCCCATAGGATTACCCTGGCATCGTGCCACCCGACCTTAGTTTCCAGTGCCTCTGTCGAGTACACCCACTGGAGTGATCCCTGGGTTGAATTTTCTATTTCCCATCCACTCATCAAGATTTCCCTTGAAGAGGGCCAGTGAGGTGCTCTGTTTAACATGTATGGGAAGTCTATTCCATAGCATGGGCAGTCTCTGGGTTATAAACCTGTCCCTCCAGCATGTTCTGTTGATTGTGGTAATGAGGTTGAGATCTCTGGAGCATGTGGTGCGGAGGGATTGGGATTTCTTCAGCTGTAGCATTTCTAACAGAGCTGGGTCAGACATGGCTTTATAAGTCAAACAGTGCTCTCCTCTAAGTAGGTGATATGAGACAGAGAATAATTGGAGTTTTTTGAGTCTGTCCATACAGGACAAGTGTTTAAGACTCAGGATCCTCTTTGTGAGGTACTTTTGCGGCCTCTCCAGTTGTTGCAGGAGTCTAGTGAGGTACATGCCAAATGAGGCATTGTACTCAATGATTGGCCTAATGAGGGAATAGTAGATGGAGACAATGACCTCTTTCTTCCTGGATGCAAAACCCTTAGTAATGAGATGTGCCACATAGAAGGCCTTTCTGACCACAGTGGCAGTGTGGTGGTCAAAAGAGAGGTTGCTGTCAACCCGTGTTCCCAGATCTCTTATAACGCCTTCTGTGTTCAGTGGACTGCCATTGATGTGGTAGTTCATGAGAACTTTTTTTTCCCAAAGGGGATGACGACACATTTTTTGGCATTGAGCTTAAGGCCATGGTTCTAACACCAGTTGTTGGTTTCAGTGAGGCCTTTCTGTAGGATGTCAACATCACTTGCGGAGTTAATAATGACTCCTAACTTGCAATCATCTGCGAACTTTGTCAGCCAGAGTCCCTTTATGCTGGACTGGAATTCTGAGAAGTAGATAACAAACAGGAGAGGACCCAGGACCAATCCCTGTGGGACTCCACTCATGACTGGTCAGCAGTCTGACTTGGAGTCAGCTACTTTTACACTGTGGGTTCTATCTGTGAGCCAGTTTGCAACCCACCTAGTGATATAGGGGTTGATGCCTAGCTTAGTGAGTTTTTCTATGATTCCTGAGTGGGGAATGGTATCAAAGGCCTTGGCCAGATCAAGATAGGTTATATGAACCACCTTCCTTTATCCACAGCTCTGTTGACTGACTCAAAGAAATCGAACAAGTTGAGCAGGCATGATCTATCCTTCGCAAAACCAAACTGTGTGGAACCCAGCGTTTTGAGATTCCCGATATCCTTGTTTATTAGGTCCATGATGATGCATTCCATAGCTTTGTATATCAGACTTGTGAGGCTAATGGGACAGTAGTTCCCAGGGTCTGTAGTCGCTCCTCCTTTGTTTAGCGGGATGACTATAGCAGTGCGCCATTTGGTAGGGACAAAGCCTGAGGTGAGGCTGTGATTGAACAGGGCACACAGTTGAGGTGCCAGTTCAATCTGTAGTTCATGGTGAACACAGCCAGGGATATTGTTAGATCCCATAGAAGCTGTATTCTTGGCCTTGGACAGTGCTGTTTTAACATGTGCAGCAGTAATACTGGGGCCTGACAATCCACTGGTATTGTGATTGGTCCTTTGGGGGGAGAGAGGGGAAAAGTTGGCACTGAATCTGTCGGCCAGTATATTGGCAATATCTGTTGGCTCGTTATAGGAGGTACCATTGTACAGTAGCTCAGAGCAAATCTGGGTATTGCTGTGGAGGTTCTTTACATAACTATAGAAGGCCTTGTGGTTGTCTTTGCTATCTGCTGCAATTCTGTTTTCATAGCTAGCTTTAGAGGATTTGATGAGGGATCTCAACCTTTTTGTTGTGGCTGATAAGGGAGTTTTTCCAGTCTTGGGACATCACCTTATTCTGCATCAATTTCCTCCTTCTGTTGTAGAGTTTGTTTATGGCATGGAACCACCAGTTTGGCTTCCTTTTTTTGGAGGAGAGCCATCTTGGTTTTATTGGGTATGGCGAGATCCATGCATTTCTGCACATGTTCGTACAGTGCATTGGTGTATGATTTGGCAGTCATGCAACTATTCTGTATTTGCATGGGGCCGTGAAGTTAGCCACCTCTGTTCTTAGGAGCCCAGAGTTAGTTTTGGAGATGTTTTCCATGGTGGTTACCTTTGCGGGGGGTGGATTTCCAAGGTGATTAGTTTGTGGTCAGATCTAACCAGGGAGAAGTTGACTATTGGTGTACAGCAATGGTTGCCCATGTTAGTAATGACCAGGTCAAGGATGTTGCTACCTCTAGTGGGGATAAGAACGAGCTGGTCCAGGACATTGGAATTAATGAATTCCAGGAAATGTTGGGCAAGTGTATTGGTACATGAATAGTTTTCCCAGTTACTGGAGGGGTAGTTGAAGTCACCCAGTATGAGTGTGTTAGGTTAGACCCTAATATTCTCCAGGGTGCTTAGGATTATGGAGTGAGTGTCTTGAGACATGGTTGGGGACCTATAACAGGCTACGACCTGAATCATTCCTTTCCCGAAGGAAAATTCTGGTGATCTGACTGTTTGCTAAAGTAGGTTTTCAGTGTAGTCATCTTGTGGTTTTGAATTTCGGAGAAGTGTAATTTTGATAATGTAAAGAAGACCCCCTTACAGCTCATCTTTTCATGCATGTTGTTACAGCATGCCTTCATTTCATGTCTCATTTTAGCTGTTTTAATTGACTCACATTTTTTCTTACACATCCATTTCTGCAATTAACTAGTTTAACTTTGCACTTATAATCTCACGTGACTTGCACTCAGGAACATAGGAACAGTATTAAGTAAGTGATCATGGGGACCACAAGATGCCTAGCTGTATAAACCTTTAAGCAAACACATTTAAAAGTTCTTGCTCTTCCTTTTCAAGCACTTACTAGGGTTAAGCTCCCAGATTGAGCAGGGCTGTATATGATAACCCTGGTGTAAGTTTGTGTCAACCCATTCAGTCATTAAGACTATCCTTAAAGGTAGCCAAAGCAGTACTTTGTTTGCGGGCAGCTGTAACTTATTCTATGGGCTGGGAATAATTTCAGTTAAGGATCTATCTCTGCAGGGAGCCTTGCTTATTTATCGGTGTAGATTTGGTCACCAGTGCTAATGTTTGTAGAGCTTCTGGTTTTGTGAAAAATAGGAGGTCAAATAGGACTAGGTCTTTCATGGCTCAAAAAGTGAAATACAGCTCACATTGGAGCAGTCGATAGGCTACTGAGTATAAAGAGTCATGCTTATCTTCTGGGATAGTTGAAGGACTTAAGGCATTTAGTTTTCTTGGTTATAAATCTTTGGAGGGTCTTCAGTAGAGCAATATGCTTGGATTTGTACGTATTGGAGGGGGAATTGTACTCATTGATCAGTCTGCTAAGGGAAGAATAGACAGGTAACATGACTTCTTTGGATTTTGACAGAATTCCCTCAAATGGGCCAGATGGAAGGATTTCCTGACTATGGCAGTAAATGATGATCAAATACCCCTCAGGTTTCAGGTCTCTTTCAAATGTATCACTCATAACATACATGGTGGGAGCATTTATTTGGGCTGAATGTTATAATACTGTACTTTTTTGCACTTAGTTGGTACACAAGGTCTACACATATTCCAGCCCTTGATGGAGTTGTTTAGTATCAGTGGATGAACAGAAAACACTGTCCAGCATGCAGTCATCAGCAAACTTGGTCAACCACATATTTGGGATATTGGCTTGAATGTCTATAAAGTAAATGCCAACTAGCGTGGGGTCCAACAGTGGGCTCTGTGGTACTAACTAGTTGCAGCTTTACATTCGGAGAGGGTGCCAGCAACTTTCACAATTTATTGGATAGACACTTTGCAAACCAGTGGATAATGTAGGGCTTTAAATTAAGTTTATCTGATTACTCAGAAATTCCAGCATGGCTGATAGTGTCAAAAATCTTAGCCACGTTGACATAAGCAGCATGCGTGGAGTGACCTCCATCCACAACCTGTGTAATATTTTGAAGAAACTTAACTTTATTCAGAAGACTGGACCTGCCCCTCACTAAACCAAACTGATTGAGGTCTAACTCAATTAAGCTGTCTATATCTGTGTAACAGAGCTTCTATGCTACACTCCATAACTTTGTATATTAAGCTGGCAAGGCTCATGGGCTTATAAGTACCTGGGTCTGTAGGGGGGCCGCCGTTGTATAGGTAAGTCACAGTCCCTATTCTCCAGTCATCTGGCGCAAACTCTGTGGACAGGCTGAGGTTGGATAGTTTAAAAAGAGTAAGAAATAGCAGCACAACGTTGCGAGTCCACAGATAGGATTTATTAATACAAAAAGACACAAATAGTTAAGCGCTTTCATCAAACAGTATGACTTCATCAGAACAGTTAAAATATAAACTTTCAGGCTTAAATACCCCACAGTTTGAATTCATTGGTCTAGGAATTAGCAAATCATATTTCAAACATGCCAAATCTGATGAATAATGAAACAAATAATTAAATAAGTCCAACGTTAAACATGCGTACCATTACAATATACATATAAAAGTAGCACATTTTTATATATATATTTTTATATAAAAATTATAATGCAAAAAGAAGAAGTATAAACTGTTAACATTTTAAAAAAAGACTTTCTGACATATTAAAAATTACTTCACTGACTGAACAGCCGGTGTGTTATACTAAATCTGCCTTCTGTTTCAAAACAGGCATAATTGAAAGATGTTCATTAATGCCCGGGGGTTGGTCAGCAGCTAGTCGGAGTTGCCACATCAATTCCTTCTTGTGCAACCTATTTTGCCAATCACCCCCCCTCACATCCACTGTGACAAAATCCAAAATACCAAACTTAAAACCACTAAAATTTCTACACAAACCACTATGTTTGTATAATGCATTAGTATTTTTTCCACATTTGATATCATATACATGCTCATATATCCTGTTCTTCAACATCCTTTCCGTCTTTCCGACGTAGAATGAAGAACAGGAAGTACATTTAGCAAGATATACCAGTTTACTGGAACAACAGTTTCCATTTTTCAAATAAATGTGACACTTGTTGAGATTATTAATAATGATGTCACGTTCAAGCATTATATAGGAACAATAATGGCATCTACCACAAGGCTTACTACCATATGAGTTTCTCTGTTTTTCTTTGGAGTTTCTGGAAACCTCCACCAAAGATTTTATGTTACTACCTACTTTGGTGGAGAAAATAGGTTTATCACCAAGAACCCGGATTATTTCAGGATTGGTTCTAAAAATATTCCAATTCTTTGACAAAGTTGTTTTAACTTGAGAATAAAGGGGACTAAACTGCACTACACATGTCTGTTGAAAATTGGTGCCAACCCTGGTATTACCAAAATCAACAGTATCAACTGGTTTATGATTGATGCTACCCAGTAATGGTTTGTACACGGTACCCCATTTGTCACCAACCTCCTGGAGTATTGAATCAATGAAGTACCCCGGGTAGCCTCTCTCTAAAAACATTTTCCTTAAATTCTGAAATTCCAGTATCACGTCTTCTTTTGTAGTGGTCATTCTGGCTATCCTCACTGCCTGCCCCTTTACAATACTTCTTTTCTGGTGGATAGGGTGGTGACTGGTGTAATGCAAATATGCATTGCAAAATGTATTTTTTCTGTAGATTTGGGAGTGGAACCTATTTTGTTTTTTAAAAATCTGCACATCAAGGAAATTAATTTCCTGCTGATGGTATTGAAAAGTAAATTTTAAATACCTAGTAGTTTGGTTTATATATTCCAAAAACCTAGGGATTCCTGCTACATCCCCTTTCCACACAATAAAAATGTCATCCAAAAATCTACCGTAATATGCAATGCAAGATGAAAATTCCATGTCAGGTTGAAAAATATATTTTTGTTCCCACCCTAAAAGCACTAAGTTAGCATACAAAGGGGCACATGCAGCACCCATAGCAACTCCCTGCAGTTGTTTAAAATATTCACCACCAAAAAATATAAAATTATTCTCAAGAATCAGAGTCATTAACTCACATAAAAGTGATACCTCATCAGGTTTTAAAATGGAGTGAGAAAAAAGAACTTCCTCGAAAAAATCTAGCCCTTCCAGTTTGGGAATACAAGAAAAAAGATCCTGTACATCAACTGTAAGAAACCAACAATCAGGTAGCCAAATATCTTGCTTAAGCTGACCCAAGAAGTCCCAAGAATCCTTTAACAAGTGCGGAAATTTGCTGACAATATGTTTCAGTTTCACATCCACATAAACCGCTAGGTTGTGCGTCTTGGATCCTGTGGCTGCAACTATGGGTCTGAACGGTGGTTTCCTAAAATCTTTGTGGACCTTCGGTATCCCAAAGATGGTTGGTATCCTAGGAAATTTGTTTAATAAAAAGTGGTATTCTTCCTTCAAAATCCTCTGATCTATCAGATATTCATATAAAAAACTATCCAATCTCCGGTAAGAAATATTGATTTCATTTTTAGAGCATAAAGAGTATCTATCCTCCTGGAACAGAATATTCTGCATATCATTATTGTATTCTTCTACACCATAAATAACCACCCCACCCCCTTTGTCAGGGGTCATAATTCTTATATCCCTATTGTTTCTGATACTGTCAAGGATGTTTTTTTCTTGAGTGTTCAAGTTATTAAAAACTTTCCTTTTTTCACCCCAGGTTTTATATAAATCTTCCCTGACTAATTTCTCATATGCCACTATAAGTGGATGCAATGGGGGGTTAAACATGCTACTTTTCTTTAATACCTTGTTAAATTCACCCTTGTTTATTTTATCTGACAGTATAAGATTCAAATTTAGTTTCCTAAGATACAACTGCAGGTCAATCATGACTGAAGCTATATCAGGCACGTGAGTTGGTACAAACTTAAATCCCTTCGAAAATAATGAAAATAAATCCTTAGTAATAGGAAAATTAGAATAGTTGTATATGTTGAAATCATCCAAACTGTACTTAATATTTTCAACACTCTGAATCTGTTCTATACTATCTACCATTGGTTGTAAGTCTGATTCTGCTTCACAACCCTGCTGTAAGTCTTGTTTATCCCTTGTCTGCGTTTGGCTATTCTTTCCGAGCGTCGAGGCATGGGAAAATTCTGAATGTCATCCAAACACTCAAGATCATTGTCACCATGGTGAATATCATCTATATCAACCTCCATATTGAGGCTAGCTCTAAGCCTATTGTCTATCCCTCCAGGACCGTGTTCCTCCTGCTGCTGCATATAAAAAAAACAGTTTATCAGTTGGATAAACTCTACCTTGCTTATATTGTTTGTTGTCCCTTTCCATTTTTTTAACTTTTTTCTTGAATATATTGTCACATTTTTGGTCCACCCTACTGATAATCTTATAGTACAAGTTTTCATACTGGGAAAACAGTAAATCAGTGTTAATATTTTCATTCAACATATTCACTTCTTCCCTTAATCCAATAATCATGGATTCATAAACAGCAACAGTTTTAACCAACAATTCCAAACCCCACTTATCAAACATTTCAGAGAAACTCTTTACAGTCACATTGTCATAATAAATTCCATAAGGAAACTTAAAAACCCTTAATCCCTGTGGTACTAACTCTTGCTTAATACATTCATTTAAATAGCATATTTCCATTTCACACAGTTTAAATTTGAACAGCTTCTTTTCAAAAGCATAAATCATTTCCCTTAAAGACGTGTATTCAACATGCTTAAAATTTCTAGACCCAGAATTCAAATTATACAGTCTACTACCAGTTTCCTGAAAAGAAAAATGTCTTTGTATTAACTTTCCATATCTGTCAGTTTTGTTATTACTAGTTGAATTATCATTACCAGCATTATTTTCTCCCCTAGAACCACTATTAACATAACATCTTTCCTCACCCAGTTCATGTTGCTTGTTTCCCAATCGACTTGGAAAGGTTTTATTTTTATAATTACATGAACAGTTTGTACAATAGGGTTCTTTGTCTTCCCCACCTCTGCATAGAGGAGGTTGACAATGGCCATTAGAGCCATGAATAATGTTAATCTTGTCAGCCATTGACTTAGAAACAGTACCTGGTTTAGAATTGAAAGTTACACGCTCCTGGCGTTTTCCAGTATGCCTGCTAGTTTCCACAAATGCTGACTCAATCTCTGCTTCAAACTGCACAGCACAGTTGCTTCTGAACTGTCGTTTAGGTGGTAAAATGCCTTGTTCACCTCCCAAATGAATAATATGACCAGCGTTGGGTGTAGAAACGCTTCTCTCACCTCCATCATGGATTTGCGCCGACGTGATGACGTCACGCGTTGTCTTAAAGCGGCAATGCTCAACATGTTCATTATCTGTACCAGAATTGTTGCCCAAGTCATTTCCCCTTTTAGAACTATCAGGGGTAAACGGAGAAAGAGGAATAATGCTGTTAGAATCCCTTTTATTGTCCAAATCCTTTTTACTTTGCGAAAATAGTTCAATTAGCTTAGTAAGCTCTCCCTTCAAGTCAGCCACTTCCTTCTTCAAGGCTAAGAACTCGGGCTGTCCAGAATCAAGAATAGGAGAGAGCAATAAAGAGTCTGGGGACCCCATAGCAACAAAACACCAAATAACCAACAAAGTCCAACCAGATGGTGTTGAAGTGCTGAAGTATAACCAGTAAGAAGGAGTAGCACAATGTTGCGAGTCCACAGATAGGATTTATTAATACAAAAAGACACAAATAGTTAAGCGCTTTCATCAAACAGTATGACTTCATCAGAACAGTTAAAATATAAACTTTCAGGCTTAAATACCCCACAGTTTGAATTCATTGGTCTAGGAATTAGCAAATCATATTTCAAACATGCCAAATCTCATGAATAATGAAACAAATAATTAAATAAGTCCAACATTAAACATGCGTACCATTACAATATACATATAAAAGTAGCACATTTTTATATATATATTTTATATATTTTTATATAAAAATTATAATGCAAAAATGCATGCGTGGAGTGACCTCCATCCACAACCTGTGTAATATTTTGAAGAAACTTAACTTTATTCAGAAGACTGGACCTGCCCCTCACTAAACCAAACTGATTGAGGTCTAGCTCAATTAAGCTGTCTATATCTGTGTAACAGAGCTTCTATGCTACACTCCATAACTTTGTATATTAAGCTGACAAGGCTCATGGGCTTATAAGTACCTGGGTCTGTAGGGGGGCCGCCGTTGTATAGGTAAGTCACAGTCCCTATTCTCCAGTCATCTGGCGCAAACTCTGTGGACAGGCTGAGGTTGGATAGTTTAAAAAGAGGCTCATACAAATCATGCATGACTTAATGAGAACTGCAGCTTGGTATGTTGTCTGGTTCCACGGGAGTACTATTTTTAACCTTTGACATAGATTCTAAGACTTGTTCTAAGGTGATTTCAGTGAAAACTACATTTTCAGGGATAGAGAGGGCAATAGTGTGTGTAGATGGGTAAAGTAAGCACTAAATTTGTCTGATAATTTATTGGCTGTATCCTTGGGATTGAAATATGTGATATTATTATGGATGAGCTGATTGCATTATTGTACATTTTTCCTTAATTTCCTGACATTACTGAAGAGACATCTGCAGCTTCCTTTTGTATCTATAGTGACTTCAAGCTTGTACTCCACTTAACATTTTCTAATACTGCTCCTACGTTCCTTGCTGACGTGTTTCAATGTTGTCTTGAGGTGGGGGGTTGGAATTTCTTAAAACTTCATTAGTTTCTTTCTTTTGTTATACAGTTTATCAGCATGGGAATTCCAGCACAGAAGATTATTTGTGAATTTACCATTACGTTTAGGGTGAATGAGTACTGACTTTTGTGTGCAGCTGATTAGATGCTGGTAAAAGCCTGGTGAGGTGAATGTGGCATTCCACTCAGCTGAGTCCGTTTGTGTGGCTTGTTGGGAACTTTAACTAGGCCTTCTACAAGCTGAAGTATGTTTGTCCTGGAGAAGTCCCTAAAGGCAGTCTCAACAGATGGAGAAGTGGGGGTACTACTAGGTCTGATAGAGAAAATGGCTGATTTGTAGTCAGATTTCACCAGGGATGACTAGATACAGAGTTGGGTAGAGGCTGGTGTTAAGCTGGAATGGACCCTAGTAGGTAATGTTACAATTTACTCCAGCACATTGTTAGTAACAAAATCTAGGAAATACTGAATGTATCTGTCTATTGAACAGTAAGTGTGACAATTAATGCTTGGGTAACTGAATTCCCCTAGCAAGAAGTTATTTGGTTTAATATTTAATCCCTCAGTGGTGTTAATTTCCATGATATTTGGGGAAGGTTTATGGGGATTTGTAGCCGGCAGTGAAGTAACAGTTAGATTTGTTAAGGGTGCTTTGGATCTCCAGGAGTCTCAAATTAATTTGATATAAGGTGATGGTGTTTCTGACAAATACAGGCACAACCCCACAGCTACCCGAGGGCCTGAAAGCATGAAAGGTATTAAACTCTAGTACACAGGGAATACTATCATTGCACTGAGACTATATCTCAGTGACTACACAAATATGAATGCACTTGAGTTGCAGGAAGCCCTTAAATTCTGCAGTCTTTCTGTTTAGAGTCCTAGCATTGAGTAGTGCCACCATGATGCTGTCCAAATTTAAATATGAGTTTGCTATGTAGGATTGTCTAGTAGTGGGACACTGCCTAAAACGGCACTATGAGGGCAGCAAAGGCTTTAGCCAGTATGCAAATGCCCTGGTACAAGAGGCTTGATTCATTCCTGCTGAAACGGGAAGTCTTATCATCTCTTTCCAGACTGTCACAAACTGGATCCCCTTAGAATGATGCCAGCTACTTAGCAAATTGTTAAAGCCAAATATTTTGTCTTAGTATCTAGCCATCATTCTTTGTGAAGACAAGATACTACTCAAGACCAGTGTCTTTGCTGCTTCTAACACATGTGACGCAAATTCCATTATGTCTCTCTATATGCTCCTCTGGTTGGAAGTCTAGTTTAAAGGACATTATGGCCCTTCTGACATCACAGATCCTGACACTGGACAAGCAACTTATGTCACCCAGTTCTTGTCCAGATGGTGAGTGTGGCATCTGTATGCCTAACTGTAGAGTCATGCATGAGTAAAGCAATTCCCTGTTTGGAACCAAACATAGTGGGTCTTATGGGCATAGGTCTGCTTTCCTGGTGAGTCTTGGGTGATCTGTTTGGATTTTCAATATATGTGATTGAAGAAGGCGTAGATGACACTTTATATGCTTGAGGCTGGGCTCTTTTACTATGTGTGTTCTAGGAAACTGTGACAATTTTTTCTTTACAGCCACAGAATAAATTCTGGGCCTAGTTATGAGTTATGATTGATGTTGTGTTTACAGCTATGATTCTTACTGATAGTGGGTTGATGCAAGAGATTCATCTCCATGCTTTTAAATATATAAATCTCTTTCAAGTTGTAGTATTGATTGTTAGAAGCAGTGAAGAATTGGTAAGCATAAGGCAGCTGATACAGTGGCTGACAATGCCAAATGCAATCAGACTGATCACAGATGGGGTAAGAGCAGACTGATGAGCCATGTTACTTGAGGGTGAAGGACTAGGGCTAGTCACAGTACCCAAGGGCTGCAATGAGACTACTGTAATAGACCCTGAAGATTTATGGATGGAGTATTTAGGATGATACTCTGAAACTGGGTTAGATGGTAGGTAATCTAGCAGTAGTTAGTGAAAAGACAGACTTAATTTTCCCAAGACTGATGAATAGTACTGATTCACTTCTTGACTACTTAGTACTAGTGCTGGTCTCATCACAGTTATGCACAGCTAAGAATTGATGTCCATTTGATTCTTCTTCGAATAGAAACAAAATAGTTATACTAATCATAAGCTAGTTAAGTGTCTGAAGGCTCTCTGGTGATCAGCAATCTTGTTCAGATGTTGCAAGGGTCTGTAGGCATGTTCTAGCCTTTTCCTGAAAGATGCTATGGATAGCAGCCCAGCACAACAGAGATTCTAGCTGCACAATGGTCCAAAATTAAAACTGAAGATGTTTCCATCAAAATAGCAACCAGAACAATAAGGGACAAAGTCCGCCGCAGACACACTTACCAGTCAGGAATCAATGCCCCTCTGTTCCTTCTCTCACCAGGAACAAACAGCAGCTCTAATCCCAAGCTGGCTTTGTAGATACAGTTTTCAGGCTTTCCAGTGGTCAGTGTTCTCTAGAAGGCTAGGAACTACTGTCCCTGTGCTCCTTGTCTTGCCAGGAGGAAGACTTCAGTGGTAATCCCAAGCTGATTCCTGAGAAGCAGTTCATAGGCTTTCCAGTGATTGGTAGTTGTTTAAACACCTTTATTGTTACCACTTAAGATACAGGCAAACATACATTAATAAAAAAGAAAACAAACCATATTAACATTTTCCATTTACATATACTATACATCACATTTTCTTTCTTTCTTTCTTTCTTTGTAATTATCATCAGTCCAACATTACATACATTGCTGAATTCCTGCCTTCCGTAAACCTCACTCCTTCTCCTGAACATTATTCTGCATATATTGTTCCCCCAATTTCCATTTATTTTTATGTAATTTGCTCCTTCACTTTTCCAAAGATCTTTTTTCCAGTTATTTTATCTCTTTTATAATATTCAACTTGAAATGTAGTTGGTTTAGACTTTGATTTCCATTTTCTAGTAATTGCTTTTTTTTCAGCTAGGAGAATTAAACTTAGTATGTCTAGGCAATTCAGAACCTGAGTCCAAGCTCAGAAGATCCATTTCTTAGTTACAGCCATTTGCTCACCCAATATGTCTGACAGAATACCCTGTAGGGAATTTTTTAAATCTGACAACTCATTACACTTTCAAAACATATCCCTGCTGTTAACTCTCTCTTCCCCATCACATCTCCAACATTTGGCATCTACCTAATGAAAAATTCTTTGGAGTCTACTTGGAGTATAAAAATACCTATGTAAACACTTCCAAGGAAAGATCCTAAATGCTGTGGACTTTGTTACGTACTTGGGAGCCATGCATATGTTCTCCCATTGATCTCTTGTAAATTGCTTTTCTAATCACTCTTCCCAATTTTGTCTAAAAGCCTCAGGTTGAGTCTTATAATTATTGTGCAATATTTTTTATGCCCTACTAATTATCCCTTTTTTAACTGTTGCTTCTATTCCACATTTGACTAAAAACCCCATCAGCACAGGTCTTTCACTTAAGATTCCCCTATCTCTTTCTGTTTGCCTGTACTCCAATATCAGTCCCTAGTAGGAAATGCAGTCCAAATGTCTTCTTGGTCTCATCCCACTCTATTACCTTTACTTTTCTAGTTATTTATTCCCAATAATTTTGTTCCTTTGGTAGTATTCTCCAGTAAATTCCAGGCCCCCCTCTTGTATGCTTTCTGCACCCCTACTTGTAGTCATCCCTATTGGCAAAAGCTCCTTTCTCCATTCTCGTGTTGACTTTATTCTTATAATACTTTCTGCTACTTTATGAATATAATATTCCATATGGTTATTATTTTCATTAAGGATCTGCATCTAAAACCCCACTCTCTCTTGAGTTATAACCTTCTGCTTGTAAAATAAGTAACAAAGGGCCACAGCTCCAAAGGCAAACCAAAACATTAATCTGTGAGCGCTTTTGTTCACTCAAATCAAACGAACTTCTTGGTCTGAAGAAGCTCATTTGATTTGAGTGAACGAAAGTGCTCACAGATTAAAGTTTTGGTTTGCCTTTGGCACTGTGGCCCGTTGTTACTTATTTTATTAACCTTCTGCTTGTGTTATGTATCTGAACCCTAACTGTATAGCTCTGAAATATCCCTTCAAATCAAGTAATCCTAAACTACCTTGGTCTATTGCATGGATCATCGTATCCCACTTAACTCTTGCCCTATTCCTCTCCCAGATAAATTCCTTCAACTCTTTATTAATTATTGTCTACAACTTCTCCTCTGGTTGATAAAAATATGCCTGACCCATATATAAAATTAAAAGGACTAAAATGTTTTCACTGCTTGTATCTTACTATCCATATTCTTAAACAAGAGATTCCAGTTTCTCATTTTTTTGTATTATCTTTTGTTTAGTTTTTTCCCACATATCCTAGGCTGCCGTAGCCAAAGCCTTTTTAATTTATCTTCGTAAATACTTCATCTTATAGTGTTCCAATAAGTATAGGTATTGTTGAACCAATTCATAGTGTATGCTTATGGCCTTTGTTTTGTTTTCATTAATTTTATATCCCAAAAAGACCTGAAACTGTCTCAGAATGTTCCAGAACACTGAGATGACCTCTCTGGATTTATCAAGTACAAAGTAATATATTCTGCAAATAAAGCCAACTTTTCTTGATTACTATACTAATTATATCTTGCATTTCTGAGTGCCTTTTTTTCTTTGCCAGTGGCTCTGAATGTAAAGTAAATAAAGGGGAAAGAGGACACCTATACCTGGTTCTTTTGTTTAAACACAACATATCAGAGAGGAACCCTCATACATTAATTCTTGCCTCCAGCCCTTCACACATCCTCCTAATTAACCTTATTAATGTATTAGGGAATGTAAATGTTTTGGCTGCCCTACTCATAAAATCCCATCTTACTCTGTTGAATGCTTTTTCTGCATCAAGACCCACCATCAACAATGGTATGTTCTTACAATCTGATGTTGTTAATCTTCATTCATTCCTTACTGATCCTCGGAACCAAGTCGGCCTTATAACAAGCTCATGCCAACGAAAAAAACTCTTGAGCTAAGCTTTACTCATAGTGCCCCTCTCCCTGTTACCCCCAGATGTCATTTGCTGTGCAGCCATCAAAAGGTGTCAAGCCAGCTCTCAGCTAAATACTATACAAATTATTACTTTGAAAACTCTTTTTTTCCACAGACGTTCATTAATTATCTCTTGTAAGACCTTCTCTTGTTAGTTGCTAACCTTTTTACCCTTTTTCTGAGAAATTTTCTTCCTACCTCCTTACCAACTCGGTAATCTTACTACCATTGTAGGTACAGGCCTTCCCTCTCTCCCTCTAATTTCTTCCCCTTCCCTCTGAGGTGATCTTCATACCATTGCTGGTATTTTTTTCCCTGCCTTAACAAAAAAAAAAAAAAAAAAAAAAGAAACGTTTTCTATCCCTTTTGTTTATAGAGTTTATACTGATATTACATTTCTGTTGTATTTTGTTGGTACTAGTTAGTTAAACAATTGACTCAAGTTGTTCTCCGCCATGTCAGAGAAAAAAGGGACAACAGGAGTTAAGCAGTGTGACTAATGTGATTGCAAAATGCCTAATTCCAACACCCATGTCTCTTGTGTTTATTGTCTGGGTATCCTACACCTATCTGTTCAACCTCCTTGTGACATATGTAAAGGGTTCAGCTCTCGCACCCTAAATGAGAGGAAAAACAAATTGATAATTAAGGGCCTATTAAAAACACTTTTCTCAGTGGCTATTTCTGGGTCAGAGGGCTCACCCCCTCCAAAGAAAGAACACAAAAAAAGATCTCACTGTGTCCCTTCCTCACCCTCTGGTGATAGGAAGTCTGAACCTAAACCAAAATTACCCAAATAGACACCTACCACTTTGGCTCTGGGGCCTCAACCGCCCTCCATTGTGCTGTCTTCAGAACCAAAGCTGCATGTTTCCACTTCGGTGCCATCTTCAATAATTTTGATTCTGACACCAGCCATGCACTGACAATTTCTATGGCACCAACTACGCCTTCAATTTCAGTTCCACCCTATTCAGCACCAACAATCCAGCACCGGTCACTTTCCCCCATCCCATACATATTACTGGTCTTGAGACCATGGTGCTGATAGGAGAGACTGCTACTGCTCGGACCCGATACTTGCCCATGGTGGATCCTTTCTTTGGGTAGCAGTATAGTCCTTTTTTCGAATGGCCCAATTCTCTTTCGAGGATATCGACCCAATCTACCAGGAGCCTCTCGGAATTGGATGTGGTGCATCTTGTGGATCAGCAGCTGATGGCCAGAGGGATTCCAACACCAACCAGAACTCCCCTTCCAACTGGAGTTGGGAGCCTTTCTCCACAGACTCCTACATATTCTCCTCCTTTGGCCTCCTTGCAGGCATTGAAGCACTCGGCACTGATGCCAATTTCGGTTCCCACTCCTTTGGTTCCACTGGTGGATCTTACCGTGGTTCCGGAGCCGACCTTTGGTCTTCTGCTCATTTGGAGCCAAGCCATCCTCAGGACTGTGACTGGACTGAAGGCACTGTGACCCCTAGTATGGCGCTGATTTTTTTTCTATGATGCTGGGAGTCCTAACAGTACCGAGTCCTCTTGGGGCTCCTTCCTTAGGAGTGGGCCCGTCGGAGTGAGGTGTGACCCTGGTTCCGAGGTTGTCCTTCTCGGTTCTGGGCTCCCATCCCTCTTCAGGTGGGCCAGCTTTCCAAGCGATGGAGAAGGCCCTTGACTCTGTAGGCAAACCGTCGGCATCAAAATACCAGATATGTCCTCCCTCTGAACCAGAGCTGACACAGACCACTGCATCAGGACATCAAGCACAAGAGCCTCAAGATACCCTACCGCAGGGCACTCTTTCTTCAGAGTCCTCATCAGAAGCCCCCACTGAAGAGGTATCATGTAAGAGGTCATGCAAGAGGAAACACGTGGACTGCCCTCCTCACCGAACATATGGACTACAATGAAAGGGAGGGGTCCCCACGGTTGCCCACTGAGGATGTCTCCTTTGGAGACATACTGGAAATCTTGAAGCAACGGGAAGACTGGAAACCCACCACCCTTCCTCCAAGGAGTCCGTATTCTTGCAGGCTTTTCATGCTCAACCCTCTACTTCCTGGATGACCCTGCTTACAGACAAGTTAGTCCAATTCATCATGAAGTGCGCATGGAAGATTCCCGATACCGTTGAATCAATCCCATGGAGACAGGACAAAATTTGGGTCTATATTACAACATTGAAACATTGTAAAATCGAACACCAAATGAGCAACACGTATTCATCGAAATGCATTTAAGCGATTCGATGAATATTTTACAGGGCAAAGGTGTAGTTGGCCAACTACACAGTGTTGCCCTTTTCTCCGCTTTAGTGTGATCTCGGAGTTGGTATATTTAGTTAGGGGGATGTGGGGGGCGAAGTTATGTTTATAAGTGTGTTTGTGTGTTTGAGCAAGTGAATTCTTTCTCAGGTAAAGAATTCGCTGTTTTGACCATTCGCTCTTTAGTGTGATCGGTCTTTACATGTCAACGAAGAGGCGTTCTCTTAAATGCCTCTTCGGTGTTATAATATAGACCCCAAAATTTTACCTCCACCTGAATAAAGTCCACACTGGTCCAAGGGCCTACCAGTAGATGCTATAGTGGTGGCAGCAGCCACTAGGACAGAGTTCGCCATCCCCCAAACAGAGAGTCTTGTGAGGTGGACAGGTTAGGGAAGTGAGTGTTTGCCTCATCGACTTTTGCCGTTTGGTCTTTGAACTATGTGGCACATTTTACTAGGCTTCAGTCCGAAACCTTAGCAGGAGCAGTCTCTGACATGACAAAGTTGCCTTGCAGCTTGTGACCCTGGAATCCATATCCAACTCGTCCATGTGGTTCATTTCTCACACTAATGAAGGGGCGGCCAGAGCTGCGAGTTCAGGTGTTGTCATGAGACGTCATGCCTGGATGCACCTTTGTTACTTTGTGGACCCTTTTAAGTCTTCCTGCTGCAGTGGAAGCTTTTTCCCTTTTTGGCCCCAAAGTGAAAGACACGTAAGCCAGGTGTGAAAAGGATGGCAAGACCCTTTCTACTGTGGACATACATTTTTCCACCCCCCAACGACCTTACTCTAGGAATCAGAGGAGTGGAAAGATGTGGCACAAGAAATCCCAAGATCCTTTCTGTGACACACATGGTGAGTTTACTCCTCAAGGTAGAGGGGATAACTCTTCTGGAAGACGCCCCTACAGAGGCAGAGGGGGCCTGTGTAACCAGGGGTCCAGTGATTCCTTCTCTGGATAGCCCTACCAGCGCTCCTGAAGAGCAGCCCAATTGCTTTCCTCTGGAAGCAGTCAGGGGACATTTCTCTCTGCACTACCCTGCCTGGCAAACAATAACTACAGATTCTTGGGTGCAGAAGATTATAGCCAGAGGTTATCACATACCATTCACTATTTACCCAAAGTCATCAAGACAAATTTCCAACATTTCACCCAGTCAAAGGAAAGCAGCAGCTCAAGAGATAAGAAAGCTGTCTCAAAAAAGAGTCATCCACGCAGTCCCACCAGACCAAATAGGATCCAGATTCTACTCAAGGTTCCTTTTAGTGCCAAAAAAGACAGGGATTGGAGACCAATTTTGGATCTCAGCATTCTGATCAAATTTGTCAACCAAACAAAATTCTGGATGGTCACGGTTCAGTCTGTCCTCCCCTTTCTGGAGAAAGATGACTGGATGTACTCAGTAGATCTTCAGGATGCATATTATCACATAAAAATAGACAAACGCTCCAGAAGATTCCTTCACTTCCAGCTGTAAGGCAATCATTGCCAATTCCGGGCACTGCCGTTTGGACTCTCTACAGCTCCCAGAGTGTTCACCAAATGCATGGCAGTGGTAACAGCTCACTCGAGACTGCAAGGATTCTGGGTGTTTCCTACTTAGTCAATTGGGTCCTTACTGACCCCACTAAGCATCTACTGGTGACAGCTCTAAACTGCACTCTAACACTGGCATAATCCCTAGGAATCTCTACAAACAGGGAGAAATGCAAGCTGACTCCTTCTCAAATCTTGGAATTTATAGGAGCAACTTTCAATACCCAATCTTGCCTAGTCTCCCTCCCAGATCACAGATTGGAAAGGCTAAGGTCCCAACTCTGAGTGATACTCTCTCAAGACCAAGTTTTGGCTCTGGCTTTCCTCCAACTTCTAGGATCAATGGCAGCATCAATAACAATAGTTCCTCTAGGAAGACTACACATGAGGCTTCTTTAGTGGCTCCTACTGATGCAGTGGTATCCTTCGCATCATCCTATGTCCTTTTAGATCCACATAACAAAATGATGTAAGCAAGATTTAACTTGGTGGATAAAGCCAGAGAAAGACCTATTGAGTCACCCTTTCTCCCCATCTCAACCCAGGGAAATAGTGACCACGGACGCTTCCCTGATTGGGGGAGGGGGGGGGCATTTTCAGGGAAAGGCCTATCTGCAGATAAGTGTTCTAGAACTGAAGGCAGTGCTTCTAGTGTTGCAAGCATTCCAGTATGTCCTATCAGGGACAGTTGCTATCCAGTCCAACAACATGTCAGTAGTGTGGTACATCAACAAACAAGGGTGAATCAAGTCCTGTTCATTGTGTTGAGAGGCCATGACAATTTGGCAATGGGTGATCGCTTCCAACTGCTTTCTGATTGCAATGCATATTCCGGGGAATTCCAATGTGACTGCAAATAAGCTGAGTAGATGTATCCTATTGCCTCACGAGTGGTCCCTCAATCCAATCATTGCGGCAAAGATCCTCAGCTGCTGGGGCCAACCTTGCTGTGACCTATTTGCCTCTCCAGCAAATCACAAATGCAGCAGCTACTTTGCCCTAATTCCCCACAAGGGAGTCCCTGAGGGACACTGTGATACATGATTGGTCTACAGGACTTCTGTATGCTTTCCCTCCTCTTCCCCTGATTCCACAATTTCTAAAGAAGGCTCTTTGGCTGAGAAGGAGAGTAATCCTCATTGCACCCTACTGGCCCCGACAAGTTTGGTTTCCCTTCTTTTGGCCTCACCTAGTATACCAACCATGGATTCTGGATCCAACTCCAGAACTGATCTTGCATCCATAAGTGTCGACTCACCCAAACATATTCAGTCTCAGGCTGACAACTTGGTTCTCCACTTCCAGTAATCACCAGGCAGAATAACCTTACCTCCCTGGTACGTAATATTCTTCTGGCTTCACATAAACCATCCACCAAGAAAATCTATCTTAGCAAGTCGCAGAGATTCCTTATTTGGTCCAGACAAAGAGAACTAGACTCTTGCTCAGCTCCTATTAGTGTGGTTTTGGATTACTTGTCAGGTCTTCTTCATGTAGGAGCAACAGCCTTCACCATTAGAGTACATTTGGCTGCTATCTCATATTTCCATAATGGATTCCAAGACTCATCCTTAATTTCCCATCATCTCTGTAGAGCCTTCTTGAAAGGGGTCTCAGATATCAGACCACCCTTCAAAGAACCGATCAAACCGTGCAGCTTAACATTAGTACTGCATTCCCTGACACAATCACCTTTCAAACCTGCCATCACTTGCGATATAAAGTTTTTATCCTGGAAATCACTATTTCTAGTAGCCATCACCTCGGCTAGATGTGTATCCGAACTTCAGACCTTGTGTATAAAACACCCCTACATGGTCTTTCATAAAGACAGAGTATCACTCAGGACTAACCCTTCCCTTCTGCCTAAAGTTATCTCAGAATTAACAATTAACCAGACAACTGACCTGCCAGTCTTTTTTCCTAACTACTCAAATAAAGGAGAATACTGTCTTCATCTGCTGGATGTACATGGACAATTACACTTTTATCTGGACAGAACTAAATCAGTACATAAATCAGACCAGTTGTTTGTTTCCTATTCAGGTCCTAAATAAGGAAACTCTGTTTCTTAGATGACCTTCTTTAAGTGGTTGAGAAACTGTATATCCTTTGTCTACCAACATAATAAAATTCCTCTACTGGGCAAAGTCAAAGCACACTCCACTAGATCAGTGGCAGCTTCTATGGCTTTTCACTCCAAGGCCTCAATGGATGATATCTGTGCAGCTGCAACTTGGGCTACTCCTCATACCTTTATCACTCTTTACAAATTGGATTTGGTCTCTAGGGGGAGAGCATCTTTTGGTTCAATGGTATTCAGGAACATCCTTCCATAAGGGCCTCCAAGGACAGAAGGTAGCTAGGGACTCTGTCCCATCAATAAGGAATGAATGAAGATTAACAACATCAGATAAAGAAGTTATGTTCTTACCATAATGTTCCATCTGTGTTGTTTATCTTCATTCATTCATTCATTCATTCATTACATCCCACCCTCCTTCCCCCTCCAAGGGGCTCCTGGAAGTTTGGATTTGGTCCAAATCTTGCATTAGGGGACCTGTTCAGAAAAAACTCTACTTTCTTTATCATGGGCAAACTCGATTTGAGGTAACAGGGAGAGGGGCAGTATGGGTAAAGCTTAGCTTAAGAATTTTTTGGCTGGCATGAGCTTGTTATAAGGCCGACTCGGTTCCGAGGATGGAACTGACACCCATCACTAATGAATGAATGGGATGAACAACACAGATGGAATGTTATGGTAACAACATAACTTCTTTTTTTGCTTCCCTCTGGATCATCATTGTTCTTCTAATGTTGTCAAATGTTTGCCTCCTGTCCACAAAACCACATTGATCCATAGCTATCAAATTTGGCAAAACATCTGCCCTTCTCTTAGCTAGTATAGACATAACCAGTTTATAATCATGGTTTAAAACTGAAATGGGTCTGTATGAAGCTGAGTCTGATGGATCATTAATGTCTTTGGGTAATACAATTCCCACTGCTTTCTTCCAAGATGTTGGTGCTTTCCCTCCTTTTAAAATACTGTTAAACAAAATCTTCCAGATCTTTATCACTTTCTTCCCTCTTAACTTCCAAACTTCCATGGGAATACTATATGTTCCTGGAGACTTTCCTGAATTATTTTTTAATTTTGTTTCCTCCTGTCTTAAGTATTAGTTATTGAGCCTCATCTATGTATAACTTTGACATAATTAAGTTTTCCATAAATATTTCCATTTGTGCTCTTTCCTGATTTCACATTTCTCTGTTTTATACAATTTTTCATACAATTTCTAAAATATGTCTAAAACCTCTATAGGATCTCTTGTCATTTTTTGTTATAAGCTCCCTAGATTTGGCAACAATCCTTTCTACTTTCTGCTGCCAAAATTGTTATGCTAAAAGTTTTTGTACTCTGGTGTTATTATTAAAAATAGTTGCTTAACAACAATGCTTTAAACTCATGCGTATTATCTTGATACTTCCTTATTCTCGCTAGCATTTTGCATTTAAGCTTCCTCTTGTTACGTGAGATTTCCCTTATTCTGCAAAACTGAAACCTTTGTCAAGCACTCTAAGTAATTCCTATTATTTCTTAACTGTTTATATTTTGGTTTTAATTGTATTCTGTTTTTAAACTCCATTTTCATTTTATCCCACTCACTAAATATAACTTCTGAAGATATTTCTATCTTTCCTAATAACTCTTGAATAATTTCCACTACCCATTCCTTAAATCCCTTTCTTTTTAACAAGTATGTGGGAAAATGCCAGTATTTCATTTTTATTTCAATATCCTGCATTTTTTTCTTAGCTTTTATTGGCGAGTGATCTGAAATAGATATTGAATGTATACTTAAGCATTCAATTAAATGCAAATGTTCATGTGAAATATAGTTTCTGTTTAGTCAAGCACAGTTTTTGTTCCTTGGGGAATAATATGCAAATTCTGCTGTAGTTCTGACTACTGAATTCATATCTTCCATACCAAAAATTTCCATAAATGTGTTTAGAAATCTACCACCTTTTGTTATATTTTCCCTTCTAGTTCCCCGTAATATATCCTCACTATTGCAAATCAAGTCCCAGCCCCCACCTTTAATGTTTCCTGATGAAAGCAGATTATTTCTCCAAGAATTTTCTTAAGCTCCATAGCAGCAGCTTTTAGTGGAATATAAATATGTACCAGAGTACTTCTCCCTTGCCAGTAGCTCCTTACTACTACAAATCTACAATTATTGTTTTTTCCCTCTTGTGTCACTATCTGAGCCCTTTTAACGGTCAGTAAAATTACTCATCTTTTCCTTTGCTCCTGATATTCTGCTAAATAGCCATCTTGGAATCCTTTTTTCCCAAATTCACATGCTCATTTCTTTTCAAATGTGTATGTGTCTCATGCAGCATTGCTATTTGCACTCTGTATTGTTTAATAAAATGTAATACTTTTTCTTTTTGTCTGCATGTAACACCATTTACTTTTCAAGCTAATATGGATAACATAGCTATTATAATAAAAAGCTGTTGTTTCCACATATTGTACATGATAGTTTTAAGTGTGTCTTTCCAACTTTTGTGTTACAGGCTGATTTTTTTATATAATTGTTTATTCTCATTTCCATTTGAACCGATGTTACATGTTTCAAGACTTTTATTTAAATGAAAATTCTCAGGCAAAAAAAAAATACATTTTCAAAACATCCCCATCCCCTATTAACTTAGAACAAATACACAAAACTATGCACATCTTCAAAAATGAAGTTTAACCCTCCAGATAGGAACACAATTGCCCTAAATTGACAATTGCACCTACAGGCATTACCTAACTTAAAATTAAGGTTACCTATTATAAAATGCATTCTGCACTCTGTGTTCTCACTTGCACTGATTGCTGTCTGTTCTTTTCTTATCTGTACTCCCCTCTCAGATGGAAAAAACAGCTTGCATTCTTCCAGAATACATTAACTTTTAGCCTTAAGAAAAAGTGCAAGGGCTACCTTTAAATGCAACTAAATTATACACTGTTTTATTAAATGCATTTAAGTGTTAAGGCTGCTATTTCTTATTCATAGGTTCATAGGTAAGTAGTAGGCTGGCTGCCTTTGCAGGCCATTTTAAGCCTAGCCAGTTTTCCCCCTTTTGTTTCTCAAAATAACCTATTCCATTTGGTTATAGATTAGCCTTACCCATCCCATGGCTGGTAGTTGTATATTACCCCTAATGAGAATAACTGGGATCATATTGTAGGTAATTTGAGGAGACCCATGCATGGGATAAAACATTTAGGAGCTGCCTCTGTCCATTAGTAGTACAGGGGGCAGTCCTGGAGTAAATTTTCTGTTTCCCATCAATAGATCTAAGTTATGTGTGAAAATAGACTGGGAGGAACTTTGTTTTATGTGGATGGGGAGTCTGTTCCATAGTAGCAATATCCTGTAGAAGATATTCTTGCTCCTACAAACCATTCTGTTAATGTTGCAGAAGAGGTTTAGATCCCTAAACTGAGTATTTCTGATGCCATTTGACTTGCTGATGGATTGGAGGATGCCTTGTATCCCAGACACAGGTCACATCTAAGCAGTCTATAGGATACTGAGTATAGCAATGAGGCTTTGAGTCAGACCACAGAGAACACGTTGTTTAGGCCTTGAATCCTTTTATAAGGTATGTCTGTGGGTGCTCCAGTTGTATGTGCCTGGACAGATATATGCCAAAGGGGACATTATATTTAATGAATTATATTAATTATATTAAATTATCTAGACACAATCCCTTTGTTTATAAGCTGTGCAATATAGAAGGACTTTCTTACAACAATAAACACATGGTCAAAAGTTATGTCACTGTCCACACAAGTTCCCTAATCACAGACAACTGGGTCAGCACTTAGGGATGTATTGTCAATATGCTAGTTCCCTGTGGTAGATGACTTCCCAGAGGATATAATAATGCATTTTTCTTGGCATTTTGTATCAGTCCATGATTCTGGCATCAGTTATTTAATTGAGAAACCTTCCTGCAAGATGACTAAGTCATTTGAGGATTCAGTGACTGCTCCTAGCTAACTTGGTAAGCCAGAGCCCTTTTGGTATTAGCTTTTACTTCAGAAAAGTAGATGCCAAATAGGAGAGGTCCCAGCATAGAACTCTGGTGGACTTCACTGGTGACTGGTGTCTTTGTGGAAGTAACTTCCTCTAGTTTGATTATCTGTGTCCTATCTTTGAGCCAGTTTGCAATCCAATGGATGGCATAAGGATTTATGCCCAGTTTATTTAGTTTTCTGCTATGTCAGAGTAGGAAACTGTGTCAAAAGCTTTGGCCAGTTCAAAGTATGCGTGTACCATTTTGCCATCATTCATTGCTTTGGTAACCACCAGGTTGAGTAAGCATAACCTGCCCTTGATGAATCCAAACTGAGACAAGTCCAGTGTTGGGAGGTTCCCTGTGTCCTGACTGATCAATTCAATGATACATCTTTCCATGGCTTTGCATATGAAGCTGTTTAGCCTTATGGGTCTGTAATTGCCTGAGTCTGTGGATGTCCTCCCTTATGCAGGGGAATGACTCTAGCTGTTTTCAATTTGCTTGGTGCAAGCATTCACTTCCCATCATTTCAAACTTTATTTTTCATCAAACAGCTTGTTGCTGTACCTTTAAGTGTTGCATTTCCCTCAGCAAAGAATACTCTCAAGATAAATTGCTTGCTCCTGCAGACAGCTCATCTCCAAGGAAAAGTACTCAGTAAGGAATTTTTGTAAATTTCACTCACAATAGAATGTACAGCTAATATCTTTGCAGATGTAAGAAACTAGCATTTTTTGTGGCTTTTATTATTTTGTCCTATTTTAAAGCCTACCTGCTTACAAAAGAAAAAAACTTTTGTTTATAGCTTACACCAAGGGAATTAGTCTAGATATTCATTCTTATAAGAATACAACAAAACATCTTAATTTTGCATATAATGTAATCAGTGTACTTGTACCCACCTCATCAGCCCAAGATCACAGCATATTAGCAGTAAACATACTTTTTCAGCCTTTCTTCTCTTCTTATAATGTAAAACCTATATTTCTTCCAACTAAAAAGTGCTTGTTTACTGTAATATCTTTAACACATACCACAATCACTGAAAAGACTCCCCCACATTTAATATACCCATGATTACACACGACACAAAACTACTTTACTATTATAAAACATGCTGTTTATATCATGAAAGGTTTTATACAAATACTAATAAGAGCAAAACAATTGATCTGATGTTGTTAATCTTTGTTCATTCCTTACTGATGGGTTATCGGAACCGAGCCGGCCAATATCAAGCTTGCATCAGCCAAAAACTCTCGAGCCAAGGTCCTACCTAGAATGCTCTGCTCCCTGTTACCTCAGATCTCGTTTTCCGCATTGCTCCTAAGGAGACCCCCTCTTTGCAGTCTTCCCCAGAACCTCCCACTGAGGAAGCACCCTGCAAAGCATCATGTAAGAGGAAGCACATGGACTCCACTGAGGATTCATTGACTGAAGATACAGATTTAGATGACAGGGAAAGGTCCCCATGGTCACCCTCTGAGGTGTCCTTTGGTGACATCCTCGAGATCCTTAGACAGAGGAGTGACTGGAAGCCCTCTAATCCTTCCTCTGTGGAATCCGTTTTCCTTCAGGCTTTTCGTGCCCGGCCCCCTAACACCTGGGTCACCCTGCCTGCCGATGAGCTCATCGTGCAGCTCACATGGAAGGCTCATGATACCATGGAAGTGATACCTAAGAGGTCAGATAAAATATTATTGCCCCCCGCCAAATACCCCCATTGGTCACGTGGTCTCCCAGTAGATGCTATGGTGGTGGCAGCTGCTACTAAGAAGGATTTAGCAGAAGAGAGTCTAACTGTCCATCCACCCAACAAGGAGTCCTTGGCGATTGAAAGATTAGGGAAGCGTGTGTTTGCTTCATCGACCTTCGCCATAAGGTCTTTGAATTATTTGGCACGTTTTACCAGGCTTCAGTGAAATCTGATCAACCAGCTCTCTGAAACCTTGGCAGGAGCTGTTTCTGATGAAGTCTTCTCAGATAGCCACCCTAGAGTCCATTTCCAACTCTTCCATGCGTCTTATTTCTCATGCAAGTGAAGGGGTGGCTAGAGCAGCAGGCACAGGTATTGTCGCCAGACGACATGCTTGGATGCACCTTTGTGACTTTGCGGATTCCTTTAAGGCTTCCTTCATGAATGCCCCTGTAGAGGCCGCTTCTTTGTTTGGCCCTAAAGTCAAGGATACACTGGCACGGTGTGAACAAGATGTCAAGACCTTGTCTGCTGTTGGTGTCAGACACTCCACCCCTCAGCAATTCTACAATAGAAATCAGAGGAATGGAAAGATCTGGCAAAAGAAATCACAGGGTTCTTTCTGGAATGCACGTGCCAAGTTTTCCCCTAGAGGCAGAGGGGGAAACTCCAATGGAAGATGCCTTTTGGGGCAGAGGAGGTCTGTGAAACTGGGGTTCCAGAGATTCTTTTTCTGGCCAAACCTATCAGTACTCCAGAAACGTTGCCCGACTGCTCACCTCTGGAAGCGGTCGGGGGTCATTTCTCCTTGTACCCTGCTGCCTGGCAAAACATAACAACCGACTCTTGGGTACAATGGATTATATCCAGAGGCTATCACATCCCCTTCCATCTTTGCCCAGTCTCATCAAGAGTGTTTCCCGATGTCCCAACAGCAGCACACAAAATCAAAAAGCTGCTAGAAAAAAAGAGTCATCCAGATGGTCCCCCCAGACAAGATAAGATCCGGATTTTACTCAAGGTTCTTTTTAGTGCCAAAAAAGACAGGGGACTGGAGACCAATTCTGGATCTCAGTACACTAAACAAATTTGTAAAAACAGAGAAATTCCAGATGGTCACGGTTCAGTCTATCCTTCCTCTTCTTGAAGAAGATGATTGGCTGTGCTCCGTAGATCTTCAAGATGCATATTACCACATAAAAATGGACAAACGCTCAAGAAGATACCTCCGCTTACATATAGGAGCCAGTCACTACCAGTTTTGAGTCCTGCCTTTTGGTCTCTCTACAGCTCCCAGAGTGTTCACAAAATGCATGGCAGTGGTTATCGCACACTTGCGACTTCAAGGATTCCAGGCTTTTCCATATCTAGACGATTGGCCCCTTACTGCCCCCACTCTTAACCGCTCAAAGCCTGGGAATCACTATAAACTGGGAGAAATCCAACACAACCCCAACCCAGTCTTTGGAATTCTTAGGGGTAATCTTGGACATGAGAAATTGCACAGCATCCCTTCCAGAACACAGACTTCAGAGAATAAGACAACAAGTTCAACAACCACTGCTCTGTTACCACAAATCCCCAGCTTGATCTGTACTTCAGCTATTAGGATCAATGGCAGCTTCAATTACCATTTTTCCCCTAGCCAGATTTCACATGAGACTTCTTCAATGACTACTTCTCACTCAGTGGTACCCTCTACAACACCCTTTGTCTTTCCAAATAAGTGTACAGTTTGATTGGCCAGGTTGTTGTATTTAAACTTGGTTATGGGGTGTGCAATATTTTGGTCTGATGAAGCTAACTGTGAAAGTGCTTACCTGTTTCTGTGCACTGGGTTCATTTTAATAAATGTGCTTGAAAGTTTATTTTTATGGTCCTTCTATGTGCTTGCTTCGTTGTATATACTGTGAGACTAAAACTAGTTATTTCTGATCATTGCTCTATCCTGAGTAACAAATTAAAATAAAATAAAATAAAATAAAAAGTTTCATAATCTGTATCAGCACAGAGTTCAGGGCTTGTGGAATGAATGAATCAAACAGGGGATAACAAAAATTTGAGTAGATATTGGGAAGAGATGGACTAGTGCTTTTGCCAGTGTCTTGATGAAAGTGGAATCATATCAGTCACCAAAAGAACTTTCAGTGAGTGCAAAAGCTGCAAAAATAACACTGAAAGACACTTCAAGTGAACCTCAAACTATTTTATGCAGGGGAGCAAGATCACAGCATACACACAGTTAGGGGCACACCACGCCTCCATACTTATACATATCTATTTACTGGCTGCAGAAGAATGGGGTCAAGGAAATGCATCACTGGTGACAAAGAGTCTTTTAGTGAATTTGTTCTGTGGCATGAGAACTCATTGAAAGAGTGCCTAAGCATTTGACAGGATGTCATGAAAATTAGAACAACTCCAAGTGATTTTGTAAAGTTAACCCTTTATGAAATGATAACAGGAATTGCTGTTGAAATGCCCTTGGGAGCAGTGGATGGAACAGGACAGACAGGAACATTTAGATACCACCTTAGGCAGTATCAGTGTCATACTTGCCAACAGCTTCAAAGTTTAAGGCAATAAGTCAAGCAGTAGTCATAGCAGTAAATATATGACAAAAGTCAAAAAGCAGAGGTCTTATTTCTCTACTTCAGTTTGGGCGTCAAGTTATGGTATGAGACCTGCTAAATGAACCAGTCCACATACTTTTTTTTGTTTTGTTTTGTTAATAATGCATGCATTTATATAAGAAGTCAGTGGAACTACTGTTCACAGATGAAATCATTTCTACTTCTGCATTTAGGATAGGAGGAGAGGAGGATGCTAACCTTTCTGTTCCAGCATCTGTTCATCAACTAAAGACAAAAGGCAAAGTATTTTGACCTCTGGGTGATATGGTAGTCATCTACCTATTAGTGTTAGTTCCAGAAATGAATGCACTGAGCAAATGTGATGAGTGTAACATGCTAATAACCTCATCCATTACAGTGTAAAACTGCTGATGCCATACTTCCTCCATCATTCCTTCCAGCCAGCCATATCCCCTTATTTCCCATTTTTATACATGCGATAGGGATGTCATTTCAACAGTGACAATCTTCTAGAGACCATGTTCACACTACCAGGTGCCTTAACTTGTTACGGTTGTTCTTTCAATACTATTCACATGCACACGCACTCACACCTATGGCCAATTTGTGGTGCTTCATAAAGAACATGTTGAACTTGATGCATTATTCATAATTGGTGTAGTTAATGGACTGTGTCATAGGAAGAGACATTTTAACCCCCCCCCGAGTAAAATGCTGCTAAATGAGGTTGAAATGTGAAAAAAATTAGTTAACGCTATTACATATGTGAACAGAGTGCAAAAATGGGTGAAACATGTATGGAGAGGTATTACTGGGAATGTTGAGCAGTGCCAAAAGAAATTTTAATACCTGGGTAAAGTGGAAAAGTTGGAAGGAGAAAGTCATTTGGTGGCATTGGAACAGCAGACCAAGATAACTCTGGTTTAAAGACCTGGAAAAAAGCTGATGGCCTCTTTAGTATAACAGCATGTTTAGCATAACTTGCTATGATATGCAAACGAGGACAAACCAAGATTATATGATTTGTAGAGATGAGAAGGAAAGTGTGTTGAAGTAGTGGTAATCCATACTGAGGCCATAAAGCAAGCACAGCAAGAGGTTTCCAGCTTTGAAGACGTTAGTCTGTAAAAATATTGATATGTATATAACGTGTTTCCATTTCTGCTTCGTCTCTCTAACGTTCTTATATAACTGATTTTGACCATATTTTTGACTCAAATGTTTGATTCTCTTCTTGGGTCTCACCTGAAAATGGGCCACAAGCCCAGCTGGACCAACCCGGTTAACAAATGTCAATAAATAAATAAATAACTAAATTTAACAGTGTCCTCCAGTCCACCTACTGAAATTGAAGCACCCAGAAAAAAACCCACAAGAAGAGAGGTAGGACATGCAGACCCTATAAAGAAGGTACGAAAGCTGAGAGACTGGAGAAACTCTTGCTGTGAGGCAACAATGCTACCCACTATTCCACTGCACTCATTTTACTTGTATTACTGGGAGTATGGACTCTGTGGCCATGGTGGTGCAGTGGTTAGCATTGTTGCCTGACACCAAGAGGTTTTCCAGTTCAATTCTTGGCTGGAGCACCTTCTGTGTGGAGTCTGCATGTCCTCCCTTCTGTCAAGTGAGCTGTAAAGACATGCAGGTAGGTGCATGCATGTGTGTGTGTGTATGTGTGTGTGTGTGTGTGTGTGTGTATGTGCATTCTGTGAAGGTTGGGTGCCAGGCAGGCAACTCAACACCATAAAAACTTCACTAACAGTCAGTCTGCGGACCGGTGATTTGCTGTGGTGACCCCTAACTGTGAAAAGCCGAAAGACATTGCACTGGGAATATGGGCTCTGTAGACCTGTTATGTATCTATCATTTATTCTGCAAATACAAGAAAATAAGAAAAGTTCTACAGCATTTATTGACATTGCAAAGGAGAAAATCAATTTGTGCATGTGATTTATTGTATTGAAAAGCATACTATTAATACAAATATGAAATACATTAATATTTCAATGCAAGATTTTTGCATTTATGAAATTATTTTAAATGATCATGCCTGGAACTTCTGTAAGCTGTAATCTATGTTTTGCATGGACTAAGTAGTCAAAGTCCCAGAAAACTGCTGGTGTGGTTATCATATATTACTCTTATCAACTGATACATAAATGTACTTTTGTATGAAGTTAGCAAAGTTAAATTTACATATGACTATTTATTTTTGTTAAAGTTCTACATTTTGTGAGAAAAAAATGAATGTTTAGCCTACATGGAAAAATATAGCATATTGACAGCTTTTGCATACTATCAAGTGAGTAAAGAACAGGTATTCTTTCACATTGCAAAAATCCAGAGCTGCTGACACAATTTGAGAGAACCCTCCAGTTTCTGGTATCAGTAAGGATGGACATAGAATATACTGAATGTGGAATTCTCTTATATCTAGTGATAATGTCAGTGTCAGCTGGTGACTTCAAAGCAAGGGGGGCTGTGGGAAGCAGCTGAATGGGGTGGGGCTAACTGTAACAGGGTGGAGCTGTATTACAGCTGATCAACACTGACCATGCTTACCTCTTCTTCTTCTTCTTTCGGCTTTTCCCGGTTAGGGGTCGCCACAGTGGATCATCTGTCCGCTCATGATTGGCAGTGGAGTTTTATGGTGTCGAGTTGCCAGCCCGGTGCCCAACCTTCCACAGAAGGCACACACGCACACACTCACACCTAGGGCCAATTTAGAGTGTCCAATCCACCTACTGCATGTCTTTGGGATGTGGGAGGAAACCGGAGCACTGGGAGGAAACCCACGCGACCACAGGAGGACATGCAGACTCGCACAGAAGGCACCCCAGCTGAGAATTGAACCAGAGAACCTCTTGCTGTGAGGCAGCAGTAAATTAACTGCTTATTCATTATTGCACATACTAAATAATTAGCCAGTACTAGACCTTCTCACACTCTCGAGCTTCTTTGAGAAAAATTAAGCATATTTCAGAGCTAATGAAGTGGTTGAATAGGTACTACTATAACATCATAAAACTTAAACACCTTAGTCCTGAAAGGCCAGAATTACAACAAGAAACAGCAGGCCAGCCATTTAATTTTCATTCAACCCCACCATTCCCATTACCACCTAAAGTACATGATTTGGCCTTGCCAGGATAAAAAAAATAATAGCAATAATAATATTTTCATTAATGTATTTTTTGAGGCACACAAACAGTCGCAGTTTGCATTCCAACTTGTTTCACTCACATATGCATTAGTCCTTGAAAGCCAGAATTATAAGACCAAAACTATAGAGCCAATCATTTTATTCACAAACACTTGCCATATCAATTGTCCACCCAAAATTTTGATAGTTCCAGGATTAAAATAACAAGAATAGATTTGTATTAATTTCATTTTACTGCACTGAAACAGTTGTGACAGCATGTATGTCAGGCCCCTTACCCAAATACACATTAATCTTGCAAAGCCAGAATTACAGTGATAAACAACAGGAATGGACATTTTATTTACTCACATCTCCCTTCCCCATTGCCCACCCACAGTAACTGGGCTGACCTTGTGAGATTAAAAAAAAAATGAAAAAAAAAAAGACACTGGTGACAATGTATTTTTTCACATAAAATATTAGTGAAAGCTCAGTGCTTGTAGTCAGTCCATCTTACTCCACCCAAATGCACACTAGTCTTGCAAAACCAGAATTGCAACAGTAAATAGCAGGGCCAGTCATTTCATTCACAAACAGAGAAACAACCCCCCCCCCCCATCATGCCCATTACCTACCTAAAGTAGCCGGTTTGGCCTTGGCAGGAATAATAATGCTTTCATTAACGTATTTTTGATGCACACAAATACTTTCACTGGTTCATCCACAGACAGCCATCATAGTAATTGCCCACCTAAAGTATCTGCTTTGACCCCCAACAGGATTAAAATGAAAATAGTAATGGTTGTAAAGAAGCAGTAGCCATAGGCTTCAAAGCCACAGTTACAACAGTAAACAGTAGGGCCAGTCCTGTTCATAGGTAGGTACTAGGCTATCGGCCCAAGGGCCTGCGTAAGCCTAGCCAGCAAGGTTCCAAAGCTTACGCCACCCAAGAAAGTTATTTTCCTGTGCCACTGTCCAGCAGAAACACAGAAGTGATCCCCGGGGTGTATTTCCTATTTCCCATCCACTCATCAAGATTTTTCTTGAAGAGTGCTAATGAAGAACTTTGCTTGACATAGATGGGTAGCTTGTTCCAGAGTATAGGAAGCCTCTGGGACAGGAATCTATCCCTCCAGCATGTCCTGTTTATTGTGGTGACAAGGTTTAGGTCCCTACAGCATGTAGCTCAAAGGGATTGGGATTTCTTTAGGTGCAGCATGTCCAACAGCTCTGGGTTTGACATAGCGGAGTAGGCGATATGCTATGGAGTAAAGCTGGAGTTTTTTGAGGCGGTCAGTGTAGGGCATTTGTTTGAGGCCAGTAATCCTCTTTGTGACGTACTTCTGTGGCCTTTCCAGCTGCTGCAGATGTCTTGTGAGGTACATTCCAAAAGGTCATTCACAGACAGCTCCCCCTCCCCATTGCTTACCTAAAGTATCTGCTTTGACCCTGCCAGGATTAAAATATAAATAATAGTAATGGGTAGGTTGCATTAATTTAGTTTTGCTGACAGGTTGTGCATGCCAGTTGACCTTACCCAAATGCTCATTTTATTTTATTTATTTTACCTTTGTTTACTGGGTTTGTCTGGGTGTAGTCAAAAAACTCTTTTCAGTATACATCCAGAGAGAAAAGCTGAAACATATGACAAAAACACATTTAGTATATACAGGAATTAAATAATAAGCATTAACAATTACTCATAGGTTTGCTAATTGGATTACAGTTATCTGAAAGTAGAGACAACTACTACAGTCTTGCAAAGCCAGAATTACAGGGCCAGTTGTTACATTCACACATAGCCCCAATCCTCATTGCCCAACCACAGTATCTGGTTTGATCTTGCAAGGTTAAAAAAAAATGAAAAAATATAAAACTGGTTATATTAATGCATTTTTTCCCATAAACAATAGCCAGGTCTTGGAGCTTGTGGTTGATCTTACTTCACACAAATGCACATTAGTCTTGCAAAGCCAGAACTACAACAGTAAGCAGCAGGGCCAGTCATTTCATTTGCACATAGGAAGAGCCCTCCCATCCCAGTTGCCTACCACAGTATCTGGTTTGATGCTACAAGGTTAAAACATGAAAAAAAGTAGAACAACGGTTACATTAATGTCTTTTTTTGCATAACAATAGTCAAGAACATGTAGTTGATCTTACTTCCTCCTTGTACACTTTAGTCATGCATGTCTAAAGTTTCAGTAGCAAAACAGCAGGGACAATCAATGCATCCACATACAGCCCCCCCCCCCCCCCGCCCTGATATTAGATTAAAAACATCATCCACAAACAACTCTCATACTCCTTACCTACCAAAAGTAGCTGGTTTGTCACTGCCAGAAAAAAAAAAGAAATAGTGCAAGTCAAATGAAAAAAAAACAAAGTATTTTTTTTTTCATCCACAAACAGCCCCCAGCACTGCCTGCTGCCTTCCTATAGTATCTGGTTTCATCCTGCCATGATAAAGTGCAAGACCTATTAGAATAATAATAAAAAAAATAATTTCATCTGCAAAAAGCCTCAATACCAAATTCCTCCTTTCCTAATGTATCTGGCTTGACCCTGCCAAGATACTGGGTAAAAAAAATATTCATCCACAAACAAAAACAATTAATTGCATTGGTTCTCTGACTTCCCTGATTAAAATGTTTCCTACACAGACCTAAACATTATCAACATTAACTTTTATATTAAATATTTATTGCAGGAGTTTCTTGAACAGCAGTTGAATATTCTTTTTAAATGATCTGCACATCAGGTAAATCTTTTAGGTTTCCTTAAGCTGTTACTTTAATAGATTCTGAGCATGTGAAGTCATCCACAATTCTCAGAATGAATGGTAATACATTCTTGGATCGAAGCCAAGCATAAGTTTGCTTGAGTTGATATACTGAAAGGTAACTATTGTGTGATCAAAACTCCTTATAGAGCTAAGTTAAATTAAACTAAACTAAACTGAAACTCAAGATAAACAAGTAGTCTGCAATGGCTTCTAAATAGATAGAAAAACTGAAACTGGGAGCATATCAGCAGACTGACCACTCTTTTAGTGAGTACCAATATTATGAAGTCAACTTGCTGAAACAACTTTCAGAGGCAATGGAACTTTCTCTTTTCTCCAAAGTTGTATGACCTCAGAGTAGGTATGGTGTGGGGGCAACTCTCTCCTGGGGGTGCAGCTGGCAAAAATACTATGTGTATCTGTAAAGTGGGGTATATAAATGTTCTGGTCTATATTAGAACATTGAATATTTAACAGTTCGAATCACTAAAGGTCGACCTTTAGTGATCGAACTGTTAAAACATCGAATGTTCGGAAAAAAAAAATAAAACAACAACAAAAAAAACTAAATGGTGTAGGCAGGGGGGCTGGCCCACCACACCCCCCGCTACTTAAATATTCCAAATCCGAGACCGCACTACATTGAAGTAAACAGAAATCTCCCCTTATGGAGATTTCAATTTACCTGTTCGATGTTCTGCAGTTTCGCTATTCTCGTGTCACCAATGTCAGATTCGACATTGTCGGCTTTCTAAAATTTAATATAGACCCAAATGTTCTACTACTAGTACTACTGCATTGAGCAAAGGAACATAAAGGTTTTATATGGATTACTATATAACATAGCGGAGTGCAAATAACTATTCCGTTGTGTTGCACATGAATCGCAAATCACTGCTGATCTGCCCCTCTTCTCCAAACTTCCACACTCTGACTTCTTTGGTGGCTTGTGTGCAGGAAATGGATCAGGCGTATCACCTTGCACTTCCTCTGTAACTTGCTGTGCTTCACTGAAGTTGTGCTATACTGTCTGATGTCATTCCACAAGGCTGTATTGTAACAGAAAAAGTGTACCACTCCATGGCAGCCAAGCAGTATGCAAATGGAAAGCTTAATGAGGTTTATTTAAAAATCAAATCCAAAACAAAGCAAGAAACAGCAGCTACATTCCCATGTCATGGCCTGACTAAGATGTCCAAATAAAATGCCAGCACTGTAGAGAGTAAAAATTCAAATGTTATTGCAGATACACAGGCAAGAAAAGAGAAAAATTGGTTTTGCAGAGTTTAATCCAGTCTCATTAATATAGATCTCCTCCTAGATAAGCTGATGAAGCAGTCCAAGGGATAGAGAAGGGTGGATGTTAAAATATGCAGAATGCATCAAGCACAAACTTATGCTTGGCTTCGATCGAAGAATGTATTTGTACCAGTTAAGATCTTCTGACACTATTGAAAAATATTTTTATGAACCCCGTTCCTAGTTATTAATGGCACTATACTATGTAGGTAGTGTATAGCAGATCCTGCATCTCAAGCAGTGGTCTTAATATACAACTCCAAAACATTTGTTCTAATGTCTTAAAACCAAAACTATGCAAAAAGTATATTTCAAATACAAAACATATTACCTAGAAGATTCCATTTTCTAATTGAAATAATTTCCAGCAGACTGAAAGGTGTTGAAACAGTTAAACAGAGGGGCTAAGAAGAAGAAACAGTAAGCTTAGAGATATGCAAAATAAGGCCTCTTTGTTACTATGATGATCTTGAAGGTAAAACTCAGGAGTTCGAGAAAGTGAAGCTGTAAGGAGGATAACATTGTCAGATGTTGTTTGTTATCAAATCACAAAAATGGCATTAGAATAAAGAACACAAAACAAAAAGAACAATTCTACAAGTACCAGCTCTTCGGAGAATCATCAGAATCTAACAAACAACTCAAACATACTGTTTAAAAATGGAGCTAAAACAGTCGTGTGACATGCAAACAACCAATGAATGACTGTCTTTAGGTCATAGTAGGTAAATAGTAGGTTCAAAAAGTGCCTGAACCAAAATACCTTGTATCAGATTTAAGACAGACTAGATACTAATTAAAACATTTATGCTGACAAGAAACATTTAATATTAATATGATCGAGTCCAGGGTATTTGTCAGCTCTTTGTCAGCTCTTAGCTTGATCTGCCAGCAAGATCCACAGCACTCAAGCCATACCTTATGATTTCCCAGAAAAGTCCTCCAAACTGACACCTTCTAATACACTAAAAATAAATTTCTTAAAACAAGAACAAATCAATGAATGTTTTGTTAATGCATTGTTTTGATCTTTATTTTTGATCGCTATATTATTCTTGTAAATTCTGCAGGTATATTTTTTGAAAGTTTTTCATACATAGAAGCATGGGCATATTTCACATTGGGCAATATAAACCACCCCAAATGACTTACAGTAAAATCTTCCTAGGCACCAAAAGTATAGGTCAAGGGCTTGGATGTACATGCAGGAGGTGTTACTTATGAATCTGCATTGTTTGCATCTCTCACATTTGAAGGTGCCTGGGGTGAAATGCCCACTGTTTTTGGGATGTGAACCTCTTTTCAAAAAGGACTTAATGTTCTGCAATCTTTTATATGTGCACACAGGGCGTTCTCCTAAAGTTTTTGCCAAGTCACTATTACCTAGAATGATTTTCCATTTGTCTTCCAGGATCTCCTTTATTATATTTATGTCAACCATGACTAATAAACAGAATGCTCTTCTAAAGGCAGAGGCTGAGTTTTGTTTTGGAGTGGGTGTGTAAACATCTGCCAGACGTTGTTCCATTAAAACTTTGTATAAAATGGACTTGGCTCTTTCTTACCTAAACAGTGAAACTTCATGTTGGAGTTTTGACAGCCAGGCGGAGTTGTACCCTCGTGCTTAGAAGAATGATCTCATTGTTACAGACTCCTTTAAAAAGATGACATCATTACTTGTGAGTCTGCAAAATCTGATAGATTGTCCCTTAACAATTCCTTTCTTCCCATGGAATGGATGCATACTCTTTTTATGCAAATACTAGTTAACAAAAGTTTCTTTCATCTAGATTTTGCTCTCCATGGTGTAATTAGTCATGTCCAACTTCAAGTTTATATCTAGATAGCTGGTCTTGTTTCCAAACCCATTCAAGGTGAATTTCAAAAAAGCTGTGCTGTTGTTGAGGTGGGAGTAAAACTTTTTGAATTCTTCTTCGTCACCTTTCCATAAGAAGACAGAGTCCTCTATGTATCTCCTATAGAAGATGACCTTGTAGAGCAAAACATAGGATTTAAAATTTTCTTGTTCCCACCAGGCCATGACAATATTAACAAAGACAGCGGCTATCCCTGCTCTCATGGCAACCCCTAACTTCTGCTTGTAAAATTTGCTAGCAAAGGTGAAGAAATTGTTATCCAGTACAAGTTCCAATAAGGTACAGAGTTAATCAAACCATTTTTAAAGTTGTTACAGTTGGTTAGATAGTTCCTTACAAATTTGATCCCTATATTCTGTTCGATACTAGTATATAGGGACACAACATTAAGAGCTGCAAAAACACACCCCTCCACTAGCATTTGTACGTTCCTCAACAGTTCTAATAAATGCTAGAAGTCTCTAAAGTAAAATTCTGAAGCCTGTACATTAGGGTTCAATAAATGATCTAAAAACCATGAAATGGGCTCCGTCTTATAGTTGTCTGCAGCGACTACTGGTCTAAAGGGGGGATTTTTTTATTTTTGTGTATTGTCAGAATTCAGAAGAATCTGACCATCTTAGGGACCTTGACTTATAGAAAGGAATAAGTTTTGGCATCTATTTCACCTTGACTTAATAAGTCAAATATTAAGTCATCTGTTGCTGAAAAGCTTCTATTAAACTTCTCTTTAATGTCTTCCTCATAACAGTTCTCATCACTCAATAAGTTACAGATGGCCATTGTGTAGTCTTTTTTGTTCATTACTGCTGTAGTGCCTCCCTTGTCAGCTTTGTGTGAATCTCATCATTTTTCAACATTTCTTGTAAGGTATCCATTTCTTCTTTTGTTAAATTGTGTGCTCGGGGTCTAGTGCCCAGTCTCTTACGAAAGTCTTCTTTACAATAATCATGAAGTACCTGCAGTGTGCTGTGCAGCACAGGATTGTATGTACTTTTCATATTATTTTGATTGTCAAAGTGTGGGATATCTTGCAAAATGTATTCTACATTTAATTTGCATACATACAGTTTGAAATTCATTAGGGTCTGGATAATATGCACCCTCTGTGTTGGAAGGAAAGAAAAACCTTTTGCTAAAACAACATGTTGGTAAGTATTCAAATTAAAGTTACTCAGGTTCAAAATTTCAAAGCCTGAGTTCATTATTTCTTTTTCTTGTTCCTTACTTTTCCCCTGTTCTGTTTCTTTCCTCCGGTCTGCCATTTTGGAGTTATGATGCTTCTGGACAGGTGCAATAAAAAAGGAGCAGGGGAGGGAATAGTGGGTGGCAGTGTCTGGTGTGTGTTGCTGGTAGTTCCAGTGACTCATTGAATCATGCTATTCGAATCTGCTCTTGATTTGTTGTAGGACTAGTGTTGGTGGTTGGCATGGGGTTGATATCTTCAGTAGTTAAATTAGAAGTTTTTAATGGCTAAGCTGTACCCTTTTCATAAGCTTCTAGACTAGTTACTATTCAGTTTGTTTTTCTCCCTTTTAATGATCACAGAAAGCCTTTCTGCTTTGACTGTAATACCATTATATAAATTGGCAAACTGTGTAAAGCAATGAAACTGTTTGATTTTCTCAGCCAACAGTCAATTTTCTTCTTTCAGATGGCTGGTTTTGAGTTTATAATCAGCTATTAAAAGTTTCATTAGGTTACTACCTGTATCATTAAACTATATGACCAGATCTTTATAGGGGGGTCACCAGTATTCACACCATTCAGAAACTTATAAACTCTTAGCCCAAAAGGTACACATTCAAGGTATGTGCATTCTTGAAAGTAAAGAATTTTATACTGCCATGTTTTGTACTTGGTTACCAAGTTTTCTAGTCTATACATTTCTTTTTTACACACCCCTGTTTAATGGTGATTATCATAATCAGTTGCAGTATCCTTCTCCATTCCATTTTGATCTCTAAGACTATTATGAAAGAATGGGTTGACTGCACTTTTGGAGATGAATTCAAATACATTCTCTGTACCTGTATGTAGTTGCCTTCTGATATCACTAGAGCTCCTTGCATCTTGTGCCACAGACTCAGGTAACCCTCACATTTGAGTGGAAGACCCAGGAAGAGGAGAAGAACCACTCAGCAAACCTCTCAATATATAAGTTTCCAAAAATATGCAAACATTAGATATGGCTGCTGTCAGCTTTTGAGTAAAGTCCACAAGATCCTCACAGACTGGATATGTAGATAACTCTAAGTTACTGTCTTGTGCAAATGATTCTCCAAATATGACAGTGTGCCATGCAAGAGAAAACATAATAAAATCCCAAAAATGGCATAGAATAAAGAATACAAAACCAAAAGAACAATTCTATAAGTACAAGCTCTTCAGAGGAGATGCAGCTGCAGTCTAATTTGATTTACCGCTTTTGTTCTTTTTTAATACTCCACACAAGAACTTTTTAAGAATCTAACAAACAACTCAAACATACATGGGAGCAAGGGTAGACCCTATCTTTCGTAATCTTGTCATGGCCTGGTGGGAACAAGATCATCTTCTATAGTAGATACATAGATGACTTGGTCTTCTTATGGAAAGGTGATGAGGAAGAATTCAAAAAAATTTACTGCCATCTCAACAACAGCATAGCGTTTTTGAAATTCACCATGAGTGGGTATGGGAACAAGATCAACTAGCTGGATATCATCTTGAAGTTGCATATAAATAACTACACCATGGAGAGCAAAATCCTTAGGAAAAAAAACTTTTGTTAACCAGTATTTGCATAAGAAAGGACTTGTTAAGGGACAATTTATCAGATTAAGCAGACTCAAGCAATGATGCTACCTTTCTAAAGGTGTCTGTAACTCTGAGATCATTCTTCTTAGCACAAGAATATAACCATAATTGGCTGTTGAAAATCCAACATGAAGTTTCACTGCTTAGGTTAGACAGAGCTAAGCCCGTTTTACACAAAGTTGCAACAGAACAACTTTTGGCGAAAGTTTCATACCTACTCCAAAACAAAACTCACACTCTGCCTTTAGAAGAGCATTCCCTTTACCAATCACGGTTGACATAAATGTAATAAAAGAAATCCTAGAAGACAATTGGAAAATCATTCTAGGTAACAATGACTTGGCCAAAACATTAGGAGAAGAACGTCCTGTTTGCACATGTAAATATCGTAGAACATTAAGTCCTTTTTGGAAAGATGTTCATGTCCCAAAAGCAGTGGACATTTCACACCAGGCACCTTCAAATGTGGGAGATGCAACAATGCAGGTTCCTAAGAAGCATTCTGAGGCCCTTGACCCATTCTTTTGGTGTCTTGGAAGATTTGACTGTAATTCATTTGGAGTGGTTTATATTGGCCAATGTGAAACATGCCCATGCTTCTATGTAGGAAAAACTTTCAGAAAATTTGCCCACAGAATTTACGAGAATAATCTAGCAATCAAAAATAAAGATCAGAGCAATGCATTAGCAAAACATTCATTGATGTGTTCTTGTTTTAAGAAATTCACATTTACTGTACTGGAATCTGTCAGTTTGGAGTATTTTCAGGAAATTATAAGGTACGGCTTGAGTGCAGAGAATCTTGCTAGCAGATCAGGTTAAGAGCTAACAAATACTCTGGACTCAGTGATCATATTAACATTAAATGTTTCTTGTCAGCACACAAGTTTTAAATAGTATATAGTCTGCCTTAAATCTGATACAAAGTATTTTGGTTCAGGCACTTTATTAACCTACTCTTACCTAAGGACAAGTATTGATTGATTGTTTGCATACCACATGTAGGTGGGAGGATGGCATAACGGTTATAGTGTTTGACTTACAGACACAAGATGCAGGGTTTGATTCTCATATGGGGTAATTGGCTAGGCTTAAAATGGTCCACAATAGCAGTTAGTCTAGTACTAATCTATGACCCTACGAACATGATTGTTTTGGCTTAATTTCTAAACAGTATGTTTGAGTTATTTGTTAGATTTTAATGAAGTTCTTGTGTGGATTATTAAAAAAGAACGAAAGAGCTAAATATAACTTGATGCGTCATCTCTGAAGAGCTGATACTTGTAGAATTGTTCCTTTGGTTTTATGTTGTTTGTTATATTACATAATGGGACACTTGTAGAATTTTGTTTTCTTGTTCTGCATTGTGTTTACAACTTCAAGTTGGTAATGTTGGTGATAATAGCAAGAAAATGTAACAAAGAAATTCTACCATCTAATTCTACTGATAGATATGTTCTGTTATATAAATATCTAGTTTGACTGTGCCATTTCTAATGACTGTATATTTGTTTCTGTTAGGAAGTTGAAAAAGATCTTAAACAAGCCATGGTCCAAAACAGACTGGAATTGAAAGCGCTCCAGCAAAAGTACAAGGCAAAGGTAATTTGCTGTGAGCAAAGTAAAGGTAACATTGTTTTTGCTGTTGTTTGTTTTCTTTCTTATAGTTTTGTTCTGTCATCTCTGCCAACCATCAATGTGTATATTTGGCTGCTGCCTATCACCCCTGTAATTCCTTTTATAAATGTGTGGCACATCTAAGGCATGGGACTGTCAAACACATCACCAAATGCAACTTCATTGAATCCACATAACAAAACACCATTTCTGAATACTAATTTGATGAAACAGTAAATTCATTGAAAATGTGTAAATAGAAAGTGAAACATTTTAAATATGTAACATTTCCCCTTCCAAGGCACAACAACTCTTCACCTCAGATTTAACTTTAACTCTAACCCTATACCTTCCCTTACTCTAATGCTAACTCTAACTGCAACCCTAAAACTTAAATCAAATCCTAACCCAGACTTCATAACTTCCTCTAAAGTCATTGGATTCTACATGTATTACAGAGAGGCATTCATCCAATTAGTCATTCATTTATTCTAACTTTTTAAAATAAAATTGAAAAGCTGTTCGGTGAAGTTACATTCACAACACCTGCTCTACACCATCATTCAGGCTTTTTAACTATGAAGGAAGTTGTATGGATTTCTTCTTAAGCAGGATCCCATTTGTTAGTTATATACTGGTAAATCAAGTAGCTCAACCAGACTATAACAGCATTTCCAGAAAAAGGCTGGATAACAGAGTTTAGACAAAATTGTTTGTCATTTCAGAGATGTACTACATTTTTTCCCCTGTTCATTTTTGCCTCACTGTCTGCTGATCATCTGCCCCCTCATGTCCAGTTGGCCCATTTGTTCCTCATTACAAGGGGGAGGATCAGATGGGAGTAGGCATTACTCAGAGAGTAATTAGATTTGTTGAAGATATTTTTTGTATGCAGCCCTATCCCCTGCTCATACCTCATGACACACCAGGAGGAGATGTGCAGTAAGCTGTAGCAAAGCACATCCCCTCATTTCTACAAGGAGAATTTCATCTTAGGCAGTCCCTCTCCACTGAAGTATGAGTGGTGGTTCTTCTAATCTCCTGCACCACCTAGTGTGCCCCAGTGTGCATGCATTGCTCCTCATCTCCAGGAGAGGTGAGGGGACCACACCATTTCACTCCTTCCCCTCCTTGTATTACTCCTCCAGTGCCAGGGACACTAATTGGACTGGGGTAGCCGATGCTATAGTCAGGGCTCCATCCCTCTGTACCACAGAGTGAGAGGATGATGTAGTAAATGTTGGTAAGCATGGCTTGTTGGTCTAGGGGTAGGGTTATTATTTTTGGTGTGAGAGGGCCTGGGTTCACATCCCCAACAAACCCACAGTTTGCCTGGCAGTTGGCAGAGAGGCCCAAATGTTTGATACAGAATTGGAAACAAGGCAAAAGGAATTGAAACATCACCAAAAACTGAAGAAATAGATACATTCTGGAGAAATATCTATGAAGATCTTTTGGAGCATAACAAAATGCTAAATAGATAGAAAAAGTAACATTAAGAATAAGAAGTTCAGATGTACAGGATATGAACTGGGATGAAGTAATGGCCAGAGAGATTGAAAGAAAGTTAACTGGAAAACCCCAGGCCCAGATGCAGTACCTAACTTCTGGCTAAAAGTATTAACTTCTGTACATGAAGATTTAGCCAAGAGTAAGAGCTATTTATATGCGCACTCTGAACAGACACTTACCTGATTGCCAACGGGAAAAAACAGTACTCCTACTTAAAAGCAAACTTGCAAGCTATCCTAAAAACTATAGACCAATAACTTGCCTTCTGATGACATATAAAGTGTACACTGGAATTGATGCTGGCAGTGTTTATAGTCTTTTAGAAGAAAACTCAACCGTGGCAGTAAAACAAAATGGTAACAAATGAAAGTCATATGGAACAAAGGCTCATTTGTTATTAAATAAAGTCATAATGTAGAACTGTAAAAATGGGAAGAATATAAATATGGCATAGATAGACTACAAAAAGCATTTGACAGTATCCCACATTCATGGGTAAAAGAGGGCTTAAAAATGTACAAGATACACCATACACTGATCAATTACATTACAGCAACCATGAAACAGTGGCAAACCATTTTGCAGTAAAGCCACAATAAAGGACAAATTATTATTCTGTGGATAAAAATTCAAAGAGGGATATTCCAGGGTAACTCCTTGTCATCACTGCTCTTTTATTTTTTCCTTAACCCATTAAGCTGTCTACTTAACAGATTAGGTCATGGCTGCAATTTGGCTCCCGTAAAACAACAAAGTGTAAAGATTTCTCATCTTCTTTTAGTGGATGATTTAAAACTCTATAGTTCATCAGATGAAGAACTGAAAGCACAACTGCAAGTAGTTAGAACTTTTTCAGATGATATAAGAATGTAATTTTGTTTTGATAAATGTGCAAAAGCAACTTTTAAAGCGGGAAAGCTCCATCACCAAGAAAACATCAGCCCGGGACAGGAATGTGATATAAAAGAATTTGAGTAAGAGGGAGTGTATAAATATTTGAGAATTGATGTAGGATCAACAATAAAACATGAACAAATATGAATAAAACTTAGTAAAGAATATTTTAGAAGACTAAAATTAATACAGAAAACAGTGCTGACATCTATAAACAAAGTCCAAGCTATAAACCAATTTGCTTTTCCTTTCCTAACTTACAGTTTTGGAATGACTGACTGTCCCCAAAAGGTACTGGATCATTTGGACAGGAAAACAAGAAGGATGATTCATGCTTATCAAATGATTTATAAAAATCAGTGTATATCAAGACTATATATTCCTCATTCTGAAGGCAATATGGGCCTCCTCAAAATGTATTACATTTATAGATCTGCTGTCATAGGACTGCATACATATCTGCTGACCTCACAAGATCCACACATAGTGAAAGTGTTAAAACATGAGGAGAATAAGTCTAAGATGACTTCCCTTCTTAGTTTAGCAGAAGCATATTGATGTCAAGTTGGAATGGAAATCAAACCAGAAGTAGATAAAATTCAGGCAGCAACTGAATGTGCCATAAAACAAAGGAATCAGTAAAAACAAAATGAAAACTCTAGCAAAGCTAGAACTTCCACTGAGTGACCTCCCAAACCTCTTATATCAGAGGCACATGGGATATATGCAAATAATCAAGTTCAAGCTTTGCTGGAGTTTTCATTTTGTTTTACTGATTGTTTTTTCAGTGACCTTCTCACTCATTATTTTAATACAACAAAGGAAGGAATATAAGGTGAAGGATCAGATGAGAAGGTAAGAAATATGGAAAAATGCGTAAATATAGTTGCAAGTACAGAAAACTTTTGGAACAACCTCATGTTGATCAGGATCGAATGCAAGAATGGTTAAGGAGAGGTGAATTTAAACCAAAAGATGAAAGGTTAAAATTTGCAACTCAAGTTAGTGGACTACGTACACATTGGTTTACAAAGTCTATTGAACATGTGAGAGAAACTGACAAATGTAGGTTTTTAAAACAGAATTGGAAACAGTTGCACATCTTGTTGCCAGTTGTGATATACTAATAGCAGAAGGACTGTGTACTGAAAGGCATAATAATGTGGCAAGACTGCTGTATTGGGGATTATGCAGACATTATAATATTGAAGTAGCTGAAAAACATTGGAAAAATGAGCCACAAAGCATTATAGAAAATTATGAAATTTATATCACATGGGATCACCCATTACCAGCCGTTCAAAAAACAGATGCGAGAAAAGCAGATACAGTAGTCGACAATAACATAAACTTAACTATCAAAGCAGTTAATAGAAAACTTGGTTTCCTTTGCAAGCTTAAAGCCTTTCTTACACCCTCTGCCAGGACTACTATTGCTCAAACCCATCTAATCTCCACCCTACTCTATGCCTCCCTCATATATACCAACCTATCTAAAACTAATCTAAACAAACTGGCAACCTCCTATAACAACATCGCCAGATTTGCCACTGGCTTCCCTTTTAGAACCCACCACTGCCAAAATCTGAAATAGCTAGGATGGCTGGAATTTCAAAACCAGGTTCTTCTTCAGCAACTTACTATCACACACAAGGTCCTGTACCATCCCTCTAATACTCTTGTACTCTGTAATCTTATTAGTCCTTATATAAATCTCAAAACTCTACGCTCAGCAAATAAGTTACTAGTTGCCACCCTTAAATCCAATAATAAATCTGATGACTGCCTGTTTACTAACTTTGTTGGAAATACTTGGAACAGACTTCCAAATGATATAACTTCCCTTATATCTACTCCACTGTTTAAGAACCAACTAAGAGTCTTCCTTAAATCACAATGGCTATGTACATATTCTAAACCAGACTGACACCCTTTTCCTTTGCTAAAATACCTCTAAGCTTCCTCAACACTGATATCCATTTCTTATTTCATTCACTATTTGTTTAGGATGCTCTACAATTTTTTTTCTTGTTTTAACTCAGTATTTTCTGTACCCTGTCAAACTACTACATAATAAAAACTAGCCTTTTCAGAGATTTGTTAGATGCCATGCCCTGTGTGCATCTATGTATATAACATGTTTGTTACATGCCATGCCCTGTGTGCATCTATGTATATAAGATGTTTGTTACATGCCATGCCCTGTGTGCATCTATGTATATAAGATGTTTGTTACATACCATGCCCTGTGTGCATCTATGTATATAAGATGTTTGTTACATGCCATGCCATATGTGCATCTATGTATATAAAATGTTTGTTACATGCCATGCCCTGTGTGCATCTATGTATATAAGATGTTTGTTACATACCATGCCCTGTGTGCATCTATGTATATAAGATGTTTGTTACATGCCATGCCATACGTGCATCTATGTACATAAAATATTTGTTACATGCCATGCCCTGTGTGCATCTATGTATATAAGATGTTTGTTACATGCCATGCCCTGTGTACATCTATGTATATAAGATGTTTGTTACATGCCATGCCCTGTGTGCACCTATGTATATAAGATATTTGTTATATTCCATGCCCTGTGTACATCTATGTATGTAAGATGTTTGTTACATGCCATGCCCTGTGTACATCTATGTATATAAGATGTTTGTTACATGCCATGCCCTGTGTGCATCTATGTATATAAGATGTTTGTTACATGCCATGCCCTGTGTGCATCTATGTATATAAGATGTTTGTTACATGCCATGCCCTGTGTACATCTATGTATATAAGATGTTTGTTACATGCCATGCCCTGTGTGCATCTATGTATATAAGATGTTTGTTACATGCCATGCCCTGTGTGCATCTATGTATATAAGATGTTTGAAGTACGAAGCTCCTCCACTCCGGATCCAGAGAACCACAACTAATGCGAAACTGCACTGAAGTAAAAACATATGTAGACTGGTGCCAATCACCCTTCAGAAAAAGACAAATGCCACGACCCAAGTGAGGTCAATTCCCAGGATTGAATGACAGTTTAAGTTTGGCTTGCATACTTAAGAATAGGAGAAATAAATTGTAATTGGTGGGGTTAATGGTTTAATTTTGGTTCCACATTACACTGTAAATTCTACAATCTGGTCAAACTTAAGAAGAGATTAAACAGCACCCAACAGAGTCTGAACAAGGAACTGAACAGTATGCTACTAGGCAATGTCACATTATTTATTTAGTTAGATTTTTTTATCTACTAAACGATGGAATTAATGTAAATTTTTTTACAATTTATTGGTATAATAAGTCTTTTATAGTGTACTTTTACATGGTTTTAGGACGTTTTAGCATGGGCATTAAAAAGGCATGTTTTGCTTGCATTTAATTTTTAACATCAAGGTATTTATCATCAGTCACGTTGTGCAACAAGATGTTTTTTAAAATAACTGTGTTAAAATAATTTTTAAAATGTTTCAAGACACAGTTAGTTGTACATGTAAAAAGTTATGCAACAGTGGGTGATGCAAAGGGTAAACACATATTTTTTTGTACAATCTTACATAAAAATAGTTTGTCAAGCACCGAAGGTTTCGATGCTGTTTGCATTGCTAATTGATTTTTAATTAATTGATTAAGTTGATTGGTTAATTCAAGAACACAGTTCTTATGCACTATAAAAGAACTGAGTGCAGCAACATTTGATACACTTGAGAAAGCCCGGTAATACCGGGCGAAAGCGCTTGTGTTCGACTTTGGTTTGTGTGAATAAAAGGTTTCGTTGAATCTAATCCCTCACTTGGGTTGTGGCATTTGTCTTTTTCTGAAGGGTGATTGGCACCAGTCTACATACGTTTTTACTTCAGTGCAGTTTCGCATTAGTTGTGGTTTTCTGGATCCGGAGTGGAGGAGCTTCGTACTTCAAATTTCAGTGTTTTTATATAAGATGTTTGTTACATGCCATGCCCTGTGTGCATCTATGTATATAAGATGTTTGTTACATGCCATGCCCTGTGTGAATCTATGTATATAAGATGTTTGTTACATGCCATGCCCTATGTACATCTATGTATATAAGATGTTTGTTACATGCTATGCCCTGTGTACATCTATGCATATAAGATGTTTGTTACATGCCATGCCCTGTGTGCATCTATGTATATAACATGTTTGTTACACGCCATGCCCTGTGTACATCTATGTATATAGCATGTTTGTTACATGCCATGCCCTGTGTACATGTCATATCCTGTGTGCATCTATGTATATAACATGTTTGTTACATGCCATGCCATGTGTGCATCTATGTATATAACATGTTTGTTACATGCCATGCCCTGTGTACATCTATGTATATGTTTGTTACATGCCATGCCCTGTGTGCATCTATGTATATAAGATGTTTGTTACATGCCATGCCCTGTGTGCATCTATGTATATAAGATGTTTGTTACACGCCATGCCCTGTGTGCATCTATGTATATAAGATGTTTGTTACACACCATGCCCTGTGTACATATATGTATATAAGATGTTTGTTGCATGCCATGCCCTGTGTGCATCTATGTTTATAAGATGTTTGTTACATGCCATGCCCTGTGTGCATCTATGTATGTAAGATGTTTGTTACATGCCATGCCCTGTGTACATCTATGTATATAAGATGTTTGTTACATGCCGTGCCCTATGTACATCTATGTATATAAGATGTTTGTTACATGCCATGCCCTGTGTACATCTATGTATATAAGATGTTTGTTACATGCCGTGCCCTGTGTACATCTATTCATATAAGATGTTTGTTACAAGCCGTGCCCTGTGTGCATCTATGTATATAAGATGTTTGTTACATGCAATGCCCTGTGTGCATCTATGTATATAAGATGTTTATTACATGCCATGCCCTGTGTGCATCTATGTTTATAAGGTGTTTGTTACACGCCATGCCCTGTGTGCATCTATGTATATAAGATGTTTGTTACACGCCATGCCCTGTGTACATCTATGTATATAAGTTGTTTGTTACATGCCATGCCCTGTGTACATCTATGTATATAAGATGTTTGTTACATGCCATGCCCTGTGTGCATCTATGTATATAAGATGTCTGACAGATACCAGCTATTCACTTTTTTTTTGCTTTCCATGTCTAACCCACTGCTCTAAATCTGCTATACCTATTCTTGTATATTTATATCTAATGCTCTAAATTTCTTTACACCAACTCTAACATAATTATCTTTTTCTTTTTTCTCACTTTTTTTTATATTATTTCTTTTTCTCTTTCCCTTTTTTCCTCCTCTCACCTACTAACTTAAATTAAATCTATGGTAAAGTGCTTTTTTTTTTTTTACATTATTTAGTGTTATAATGTTTTCTTAAAGTAGATGCTTTGTATCTTTATTCAATTAAATTAATACTGTTTTGGAGCTTTTCTCCCCAGGCCTCTACTGAAAATGGACATATATCCAGTTAGACTAGCCCAGTCAACAAATGTAAAATAAAATAAAATAAATAAGTAGTCCATGAAAAGAAGACAAAAGTAGCATTGATCATTGAAATTGCTACACCCAGTGACTAGATAGTCATAAATACCAGGAGTTGCAGACAGAAACTAGGGCAATGTGGAAGAAGGATACCCAGACAGTTCCAATAGTAATAGGAGCAACGGTGTTATAAAAAGGAATTTACAATCGTACTTAGAAATGTTACCAATAACATGCAACTCCATAAGAATTGCAGAAGGTGTCATTACTGGGCACACTGCGGGTGTTGCAAAGAGTACATCTGCCTAACATCAAAGACTGAAACAATACTAATTTCATGAACTTTAATCATACTTTGACTTAGGAAAGGGGTTCATTCCTGTCACGGTATTTTAAAAATGTTATATAAGGATGTGAAGTGTACTGATTGGTTCTTCAGGAGGGTAGCTGATGCATAGAATAGTCTACCGTTAAAGCAACCACTCATTTAGATATTTTTTAAGAACAACCTGGACACTTATTATGAAAACAGTTTATTGGCATGCCAGAAGAGCATTATTGCCCATGCCTGAAATTCTGTATGTATGTATGTAATAGCTGTCTCATCTAGACCAAGTATGTATGCATATGTGCATGTATGTATGTATATAATGTCTGTCTAATTTAGACAAGTATCATACTGGCAGAGTAAAAAGTGAAGTCTTTTTGAATACATTTAGTCTCTCTTACATCCATCAGTCCATATATTTTTACAATATTTTTAAAAATTCTACCCTCATTTTCACTTTTTTAGCTCTGGGCCCACAACTTACATCTCTTATGTCTGTGATCAAATACCAATCTCCTGCTAATATCATTACCACCCCCCCTGCTGGTATGACACTATTTCCAGAACAATCATCCTTTTTAACAATTATAGGGAGTAGATATATACTACTTAAAGTCAGTCTTCTGTCTATCCAGTACCCCTTTATTAATAAATATCTCCTTAACTATCTACCTTTTGGTCATTGTTAAAAAAAGATGCTCCTTTTCTAACACAAATTATAACTCCCCTTTTCCCACCCGCCCCTACTGCTTAGCAATATCCTTCACTAAACCCTTTCTTAATGAAGCCCTCATGCTCATGAATATTTAAATGAATCTCTTGCAGTAGCACTACATGTCCCCTCATCTGTCTTATTACTTTTACTTTCATCAATGAGGCCATTTATGTTTCCTGATATAATCCTTAACATTCATTGCCATATTAACTTAATTTTTGCTGAAGTTTCTTCTTCCTGACAACCTGCAAGCAAACATTTTTTAGAACTTCTCCACATTGTTCAGATTTCACGGACTGTGCCATTACTTTTAAACAAATTAATTTTGAGAATACTACAATTTTTAAGCAAATTAAGATCAAGCAAGAATTTTCAATACTAAAAATTATGCACAAAGTATCATTAACAATGCCACAGTCTTTATCTTCCATCTGTTTACGTGAGCTTTCACTCCTAGCTAATGATCTGCTGTGCAAACCCTACCTTCTGTCATTTATGCTCCCCTCCCCAAGAAAGCATTCTTCTCTGTTGCACCTTTGTTGTCAACACCCATCACTGATTTTTTTTAATTTCCCATTACTGTACCTCATCTGTCCACAGCTGGAAAGAGAAAGAAGGTTGACAATGTCCTTAGAGTAAACATTTCTATCTCCTTAGTTGAGAGAAAAATCTCAATTGCCATGGACTCTCCATGGTATTTTCACCCCCAAATTCTGACATCTGCCCTGTTCTATGTTATTCTATTGTTGAAAACTAACTTGTGCAGGACCGCCCATCAAAGAACTTATAGCCTTTGTTTTGCAATAGTACGCACATTCTGATTTTAGGCTCCTGCACGCCACCAGTCTACGTTCCTCACCCCTTCTTCCTTCATTTTGTTTAAACCCCATCCCTAGCTGTCATTTGCCATCTATTAGTTCCCTTCAGAAGTTAATCGATGCCATGTGGTTTTCCTGAGTGCATTCTTATGTTTTATCCTTGCTGCCCTTCTTATGTAGACAAGTTTAACTATTAACATCTTCCCTTTATTCTATTCCCAGAGTATGTTGCCCAGCTGTTCTAATGCTTTAGCTTTAAGTTTTCAATTTTTATAAAATCTGATGAAATGATAATATTTTAAGTGCTATTTATTAATATGCTTCTGATATATTTTATCAGCTCCTTCCCCAGATCTTTCTTCATCTGCCTTACTACCCTGAAATCCCCTCAAGTCCAAAAATGACCACTCAGACTTAAGTCACAGTTCCTTTTAATTTGTGATTTGCATCTAAGTCCAAGAGATTGCCTGCTGTGTTGTAGCAATTGTTTAGACATGATGTCCCTGACCTTTTTCATATGTGTCTCCATTTCTCAAAGTTTGTCCTGCATTTTCCTTCTAAATTTAGGGATAGGCTTAACCATCCATCTTTCTCTTTTGCTTATCAAGGGTCCTGCTTCATTCAATCCATGTTCCTCTTCATTGAGTAACACTTCTCCTTCCAGTGCAAAATGGCCATATTTCTCCTACTCAGCCATGGTAAATTCCAGCCCTAAAAAGTCTTGATTCCTGTTGGGAAGAAGACCTTAAAAATCACAGGGTATAGCAAACATAACCTTAGATTTAACTTCTGGCATAACCTTCTGTGGGGTGTAAGCTGGTTCCTTTTTATCCTACCCCCTAGGGAATAATCATGGTTCACAAACACTTTGGTCTCTGTAATCTTAAGCTTCTTGCCTTTTTGCCAGACCTTGTTAGCAGCTGTTCCTTTAGTAGGAAAGCCTGTAGTTTGATTACAATGAGTTGAAGAAATCTCATTCCCATCTTCTGTGTTACATAAACAGTGTGTCCTCTCAAACTGTACTTTCTCAATGGGTATTTCTGTCCATTTGGCAAGTCTGTGACCTCTGTTCCCTCTGGTATGTTTTGTGAAACTCTAGTTCTCTCTCTCTCTTTCTCTCCTCTAACTCCAATGTTTCTATTTGATTTCCTTTTCGGTGGTCTCCACCATTCTTATTTGATTCTCTGACTCATTGTTTTACACAGCTCCAATCTTCTCAGCATGGAGAGTTAATGTCTAGCCCCCCTCATCCAATCTTCTGTCCATTTTTTTTATTTATTCCACTAGGGATTCATTAATGTTGACCATCTCTACATATTCTTTATCTAGCTTCTGTTGTATTTCTGATATTTCACAACTTTCCTCTCAATCACTTTCACTACTGCTATTCCTGTTGGTGCTCAGAATACCTGAGTTGTGTGCTTGAAAACATTTCTTTTCCTGGTGCAGACATTCCTTTTATTCTCTTTTTTTGATTCAACATCCAGGGGAAGGATCAAAGTAATGCCCTCAGCATCATTCAAAATATTATGGGAGTATTTTAAGAATAACTTAATGAACTTGAACAGGAGAAGATTATTGTATGTCCTTTCAGCTGAGTGCATAACTGGAAGTTCAATTTTTCATTTTTTGGTGATGACTTTCTTGTCGATTAGAGCAGTAAATATAAGAAGACAGAGTTCACATCTGGCCCAGCCTCAGTAACCCCATAGTGCAATGATGTTCTGGTGTTAGGGTGGTACATTTACACAAAATAGATCTTACAAGCCTGAAAATAATGACTGCATTACTGGACATCATTAGGTTGTATGACTCCAAGACCCTGTGCTGTGTTGCGTAGATCTTTAGACTTTTTTAGATAGGTCTAGCAGCTTTTACAACTTTGCCAAGAGTACAGAGAAATCCATGGCAATTGTGCCACTGGTATAAATGTTACAGTTATGATCCAGTAATTTTATGAAGAGCTGAAGAGATTCTGGGCCACTGAAATCTTGCTAGCTTCATGTTCTACAGAGGGGCTTCTGATGAGGTCCTTAAAAGTTTGCTTGAGTCAGAGCATGAGTTTTGTAAGTCGTTGTAGCTGATGGTAAGAACCAGCCTACTGGATGCTGAAGATGACCTGCAACCTAAAATAAACTTAAAGTACTTGATCATAATTTTGGCGCACTGAGGTGTAACTCAGAGTACTCAAATATTCATGGTGAGTAAATATATAAATACATTTTGATTTGGTAAAAAGAATGTGCATTTAAAATCCACAAAGGCTAGTTATTTTCTGTGTGTGCATCAGTCCTTTCCAGTAGTTAAGACCTGTTCTGCCTCAGTTTCTGAAAATCATTTATTTGTCTCATTGGAATGCAGCCACTGAAAGTTATTGCTGGTATGTTTTCTAACTACTGTATGTACTGGCAGTGATTCATTTATTTTCATGGATTTCCATTTTATTCGTGTTAGTATGACCATGGAGTTGGTAAGTATAAGTTCATAGTGTTGATGGGTTGCATGTGCGTATGTGTGTAGCCACATGTGTGAGTGTATGTAGAGATATGAGTGTTGTAAGGTAAGTGTGTGTGTGTGTGTGTGTGTGTGTGTGTGTGTGTGTGTGTGTGTGTGTGTGTGTGTGTGTGTGTGTCTCTATGTGGAAGATCACAGTAGGGGGTTAGTTAGGAGATAGGTAGGGTAGATGTGTGGGTGTGTTTGTGTGCCTGTGTGTATATGTGCATGTGTGTATATGTAAAGGGGTAATTGTGTCAGTGAATGTGATTAGGTAAGGGGGCTGTGTGTGTGTGTGTGTGTGTGTGTGTGTGTGTGTGTGTGTGTGTGTGTGTGTGTGTGTGTGTGTGTGTGTGTGTGTGTGTAGTGGGACTGTCATACCTCCACATTCCCTAGACTAACAAGCAAATCCTGGTTTATTGAAGTTGGAGGACACTACACACCAGGGATAACTTTTAACATTGTGCCTCAAATGCATGGAAAAATAGAACAAAAGTTTTGCAGACAAAAGACGTGGACCGGGGAACATTAGACACCAGGGACAAAGGTAACCATTTGAAATGTTGGCACCTGCTAGAGTGATTTCTGAAATGTGGAGATTGAATGGCCAAAAGAACAGACTTACATATAGTAAGTCCAAGATGCCATTTCTTAGAATATTCTCTTTTCTCCGAGAAGAGGGCCGTAAATCTAAGTTTAAGAAACCGATCTCTTACAAGGTATGGATTGGCTTATTACAGTGAAGTGCTTTTTGTTCCCGTCACTGTGGAGGGGTGGAGTTCATAGTACCAGACCAGGGCACTGGTTGAGCCAACTACACTTCTGGGCACACCTCAGTTCATAGCTTTACATGTTTATAATAGGCTAATGACCACTGGATGCTTTGTAAGCTTAGCTATGCAACCCAAATGAGTTATCGTACCTTATTTTGATGAGTATATGTTAGTTAGGGCATGGGTTAGCAGCTGTCACTGTCTATTAGAGACATAGGTGTCAGACCTGGGTTTCATTTCCAATTTCCCATCCATTGGTCTAGGTTATGCTTGACTAGGGTTAGGGAAGAGCTGTACTTGACATAGTTGGAAAGTCTATTGCAGAGAATGGGGATTCTCTGAGATGCATACCTGCCCTTCTAACATGTCCTATTTGTTACAAGCAGTGTTTAAATCCTTAGATCTACTAGTTCTGGTGATGTTCATTTTGTGAATATGAAAAAGGTTCATCAGAGTGGGAACCAAAAATGGTGTATATGCCAGAAATAAATCGTCTCTCAGCAGTCTGCAAGAAACAAATTATAGAGATAGGGTTTTAAGGTGATCTGCACAGGCCATTGTGTTTATGCTCTGTATTCATTTTGTAATGAACCTATGAAGATGAAGATGTTCTATTTGTTGCATGTACCTGGTCAGCATACCTTTCAGTTTTCTAGAGTTTCGCAAAATGTCCAGATTTTTGCCTCGTATTTTGGTCTATCATAAAATTTGTGGTTTTCTTGCAAACCATTGAGGATTGAAGTCACTAAATAATGACAGACAATTCGGTTTCAGATTTCATATCCTTCAGAAAATATATTTAAATGCAACAGTTGTTATTCTAGCAACTTTCTAAATTTATAACAGCAATATTTAAAATCTGCCCCTAGTTTTGGGCCTTTGTCCCCCCATTAATTTAGGCTTTGTCCAGATTTCTTGCATTGAGAGGTTGAGAGGTAAGCAGGTCAGACACAAAGGGGCATTATACTCAATGATAGGCCTGATGTTGACTGAGTACAGTGGTGTGATGCCTTCCCTGGACCTAGATTCCATGCCCTTGCGTATAGGTTGAGTGATATAGAATGATTTTTCTTACAACCCTAGACACATGTTGGTCTAAAGCCAGGTTACTATCTACACAAGTCCCCAAATCCCTGACTTTTGTGTCTACTTTTATGGGTCTTTTACCAATGAGGTAATTTCCTTGGATGGCCAACTTCCCAAAATGTACTATAATGCATTTCTTAGCAGTGAGTTTTAAGCTTTGGCATTAGCACCTGTCAAATGTCTGTTAGACCTTCATGTAGGATGTTAGTATCTTAGGAGGTTTCTATGATATCTCCTAGCTGGCAATCATCTGTAAACTTAGTAATCCAGAGGCCCTTGACACTGGCCTTGACATCCTAAAAATAGATGCCAAAGAGGAGAGGAACCAGCACAGAGCCCTGGGGGACTCCACTGGTGACTGGCCTCTTTGTGGAGGTGATCTCTCCAATCCTAACTTCCTGGATCTTTTCTATGAGCCAGATGGCTATCCAGCTAGTTACATAGGAGTTTTTGCCTAATTATGTATACAATACTTGAGCAGGGTAGTATATCAAATGCCTTAGCTAGGTCACGTTAGGTGATATGCACTGTTTGCCCTCATCTGTTGCCTTGATGACCTTCTCAAAAAAGTCCACCAGATTCAGTAGACATGACCTGCCATTGATAAAACCAAAATGGGTTGGGTCCAGTGTCTGAAGGTTTCCTTTGTCATTGTTAATCATTTCCATGGTAATTCATTCTATGGTTTTGCATATGAGACTAGTTAGACTAATGAGTCTGCAATTCCTGGGATTCATTGATGGCCTGCCCTTGTGCACAGGGGGACCACTGCTGTCTTCCATTTGTGTGACACAAAGCCTGAGCGGAGGCTATGGTTGAACAATAGCACCAGTGGCCCTGATAGGTTATATTTCAATCTATTTAGGAGGCATGCTGGGATATTACTGGACCCAACAAAGTTGTATTCTTGGACTTATACAGCACATCTAAGATCTGCTCCCTACTGATAGTTGGAGGGATTATGTTAGATGGTGTTTCCTGGGGGAAACCGAGGGTGGGGGGTAAAGTTGGAGCTGAATTTGTCAGCCAGAAGATTTTCTATATCTCCCAGTCCTGTGAATGTGGCTCCATTTACCAGCAGTTCAGCACACTATTGTCTGCTGCCTCTGAGGTTTCAGACATAGCTAAAGAAGGCCTTATTATTGTTCTTGGCCTGGGACGTCATCTTTACCTCAAATTTTGTTTTGTTGGACTTAATTAGTCCACTTAGCTGTCTGTTTGGTTTGATGAGAGAGTCTTTATCTTTTTTTTTTTTTTTTTGGTGTTACATTTCCTAATTTTAGCTATGACTTTTTTCTTTTGCTCTATAACTTATTTAATTTTGGAATTCTCCAGGATGGCTTGTTTTCTAAGTTAGTTTTTGGCTTACTTCTGGTAGGCACAACAGCCTTTATGCAATCACTGACATGGTGTACAGAACTTCTGTGAATACATCTGCATTGACTGCTGTGTTACCTGGGTTTAGAGGGGATTGAAATTTTGACAGGTTATCACTTAAAAGAAGGCAGTTTGCCTTGGATTAGTTTAAAGTTGTCACAGGATTTGCAGGGGTTACAGAACTAATTTCTTATTTTGAAGGAGACTGCTTTGTGGTCTGATCTTATAATTTTCTTTGCTGTCTTACTCCATAGCCAAACTATGAAACTCCCCCCTAACCACACCAGCTTCAAATCCCTACTACACTCCTACCTGTCATCAAATTGGATATGTTCCTGTTCATCTCCTGTGTGAGTCCCTCCACAACTGTTCATTTCAGCAGCCCCATCTTCTCTCCACCTAGCAACCTTACACTCAACTAAACCTCTAGCTCTTCTCCAAAACTTCTACTAGACATACTTATCTTCTGCTATATCTTCCTCTACTTCCATCTACTTCTGTAAGTCAAGTTAAAAAAAAGTTTTTATTCTCCAAATGTTAAAGTTCTACAGCCTGAACATTTATTTTGTTTTGCTCCACTGCCACTCCAGCCACTCTGTATTCAAACATAATTACTTTCATACTTTGTACTTCATACTTTACTACTTTGCACTATTTTATCAATATTGTATACATTGGTTGATATTCATGATTATACTGTCTATGTAATTCTCAAAGAACTCATATACTGTATTGTATCGCTTAAGGAGCTTTTCTCCCTAGGCCTCCACTGAAAATGGGTTCTTCTTGGCCCAGTGGACTTCCCCAGTCATTAAACTGTAATAAATAAAATAATAATAAATATGTTTGTACCTCTAATAGGTGTATCCAATAAATAGGGCAGGGTGTTTGTGTTACAAAGTCTAGGAATACCTGCACCTGCAACTTTGAGGTCATGTAGGATTCCCAGTTTACAGAAGGAGAATTAAAGTCCCTCATGAGTATGGCATTTGGTTAAATGGTTAGTGTCTCCAGTAGATTTAAGTAAAAGCTATAGGTTTTATGGAACATAGAATGTGATCTATAGCTTGCTAGAATATGGTATGGGACCTCTGGTAATCTGGATGTGGAGGAACTCCAGTGTATCATCCTGTTTACCCAACCTAGAAGTATGCTTGTTAATGATGTAGATCAAGACAGCTCCACCTGTAATCCCTATTTGTGCAGTTGCTTGTCTAAATGTGTGGAAGGCAGTGAAGCCCTGCACTGCCAGTTTACTCTATTTGGCTTTAAGCCATGTTTTGGTTACTGTACAGATGTCTGCATTAACCAAGGTGAGGAGAACTTGGAGGGAGTGGAGCTTCTTGTTTAGACTCCTGGCATTGAGCAGTAACACCTTTACTTTTCCTTGGGTAGATTTTGCTATGTTGGAAGGATTGTCAATTTGGCCATGTCTAAAAAGACTCTATGGGGTGAGAAATGTTTTATCCAATATTTGAAAACCTAGTGGGGACAGGTGCAGACCAGCCTTGGCAAAACAATGTGGCTTTTTAATGAATCCTCCCACATTGACAAATATTGTATCCCCCTAGAATGACACCAAAAACTCAGCCAATTATTAAAGCCAATAATCCTTTGCTCATATTGTGGCATCATCCTTGGTGAGGGTAGAATGCTGCTCAATGCTAGGCATATACCAGTTTGTGACACATAGTCCTGAGAGCTCCATAATATCTTTCCTCATATAGTCTGGTGAGGTATGTCTCAAGTCTATTACACCTACACAGATTGTGACTGAATCATTCTGTTACCTATGGTGTAGTGATTTGAGTGCATGCATAACTTGGCAGATCCTAGGTCCTGATAGGCAACTGACTGTTGTTTCTGCTTGTTCAGCCTGATGAGCAGGACATCAGTATGTCATACAAAGGAGTCCCCCATGGCTAGAGTCCTGGGTAGTGTATTAGCTTCACTGGTATTAGATGTTGTTTCTGTTGAGTGCTTTTAGGTTCGCTGGGGGTAATTCTTGCAGGTAGAATGTCTGGGAGGTCTTTGGGGTTTAGAAAGATTGCATTTAAGTATCTCAGCATAAGTAAGTCTTTGTATGTGTGCATGCTGTGTGCAGTGGGTGTAACATGTCTGTTTCTGGCAACCAAAGTGTTATTATCTTTGTGTTTGTATTTGTTTCTTTGAGGATTAAATGGTTGTCAGTGAACATAAGGCAATTGCTACAGTGCCTTAATATACCCACCAAACTGGCTGCAGAGTTAAAAAAATTTATATTTTTCTAAGCTATTAGTCCATGTACAAAGAAGACCCTTTCGGCTAGATTTTTACCATATAATGTTTCATGTTCAAAATATGTGATCCCAAGATGATAGCAGTTAAGTTTTGAAGGGCGAGTGACCTTTGAAATGCTCACCTTATGTTCACTGACAACCATTTGATCCTCAAAGAAACAATTGCACTAAGCATATGAAAACGCTTCATCTACTCTGCATAGTGAAACTGCTTTTAAGCCTGACTGTGGTACTCTTGGCTTTCTGTATTCCAGATTTCCCTTTCCTAATATTCCCTTGTCTTTCTTTAATTAAATATTTGAATAAAGCATTAAAAGAAAATAAAAAAGTGATAATGAACAAAGACACAGAGAACAAACAGCCTTAATGAATATGATAGGGATGGTGAATGTGGGGAAGGAGGGATATGCCCTGTGATGCAGATGCATCAGAACAGAAGGAAACAACATTCTTTATGATACACTTATTCTGTTTCTGTACAAGAACTAAAAGCAGAGATGTAATTAAATTCTGTTTTTGTACATGAATGTTTACAGGGTGGAGTCAAGTTTGAGGTACTCTTAAATGAGAAAATTCCACAGGAAGACTTCAAGGAGAAAGAAGAGGCAGAAGAGGTAAGAAAAACAAACAAAAAAAAAGCTTTTACTGACATTTGTTAACCAGGTAACCCTGCTTGGTTTTTGAAGTATTAAGTACATAAGGAAATATTGTTTAATTCATAATTACTAACAAACAACTAGCAATATTACCATTATAGTATGAGGTAAACCAGCATTTTCAGTGAATTGTCTTGTCTCCCATATTGGTGTTTCACACCATACACGTTAGTAAAATGTAGGTCTCTCAGTTATGAAAATATGAACATAAATATGAAAATACAAATAATAAGTGCCAAACAAAGACTAATTTCTCCACTATAGGACACCCTATTCTAACAATCGTAGTCTAATTTTGTCAACAACTCCTTGCCCTTTCTAATATTGTCGATTATTATCTGGTCAGTCACTTAATTAAAGAAGTCAGACCCAAACATTTCTGGATGCCATAACAAGGTATAGGTATGAACTGGAAGTATACAAAAAAGACGTTTTAGGCTTGAGGGGTTAAGCTGGCATGCAAACCACTTAACTTTTCCCCATCACCCTTTCGTGTGAGCCTACAGCCTCTGGGTCTGTTTCAGTACCTGGTTCAGGTATGGGAGAACCAAATCCTTTATGTGCAGGAGAGGTCCAGGGAAAGAAACCCCTTGCCAGGCATAATACTCTGTTCCCAGATATTTTGGCCACTATTGTAGTTTACAATAAAAAAAAAAAACAGAATCTTTAACACCCTGCAGACAGTCAGGTTATTACCATGTATATGGTTTATATAATTTCCCTAGTTAAGACCATTTTACAGTCAACTAATCCTAGAGACTTATGCTCATTTTCAGAATAACCATGAGGCTACCTTCTCTAGAGTTCAGTGTATAGCCACAGCTTTTAATGGAGAATCTGATGCAGACAGTAGTGAATACTCTTGAGTTTATCCAGTCTGATTCTTTGGAAAGTGATCAAGTCCAGAAACCCAGGCAGCTGCTCACCGTTCCACAGATGATAGCTAGGTTTATAGTTGTATTTGGCTGGAGACAATCTGGTGCTATGCCAGAGATTGGCAGAGTTTATTATCTTATTTAAGAGGAGATTCCAAATAAAGTGAGATTCCAAATGTTTTGGCTGTTCCTCCTCTGTTACTGGCCTAAGAAGATGTTTGTTAAATACATGTAAAACCCTTTGGCTGGTAAACTAGTTCCTAAAATGACTGATGAAATACAAAGTGTATTCTGATCTTGCAGTTCTCTTTGCTTTGTTTGTAAACTCAGCTGCATCCAGCTGCTAATTGTAACAGGAGATCCTTGGATTCTTCTAATGCTACACCTCTGGATAAAATTGACAAATGGTTAGGATCTCAGGGAAAAAAGTCTAGTAATTTAGTCTTTAGACTTTTAAATGATCAAGGCTTTATGTGGAAATTTATTTTACAATGTGCTTACAGTTTAAATGAATTTTCTGCATCTTTGCCTGCTGAACAGAAGTGTTATATGAATGAGATTGTTTCTAATGTGACTCAGGTTTTGAAACATGCTTTGAGGAGTATCTTGAAAGGTGCAGACACAGTTTCTAGAAATGCACCCATTTCTGTTATTTTTGAGAATGTACACTTGGTTACATAACAAGAATTTTTTCTGAGCATTTAAAAAATGAGATTTTGAATGCACCTTTAAGTCCTGAATCTGCATTTAGTCTTGCTGCCACCCAGATTCTCAAACAGTGGGATGATAGAGGTAAATTGGTGCATGGGGTATATAGAATGTTTCTTATTCCCAGGTTCTCCTCTAACAAAGTGCCCAGCTTCAGAGGGCAGAACAAACAAAAACCCCAGTCTAATAAGTATCAGGATACCAACAGAAAATGGCAGGAGGATAATGCTTCCAAACCATATAAAAGGAGTTCTTGCCCCAAAAAAGATAATTCCCTTGCTAAAGAATGACTGTGGTAAGACTCAGGGCATCCTGTCCCTTCCTCCTGTTCCTCTTCCGCATTCCCCTTCCCCAGGCTTTTGTTCAACTTAGCAGCGTGACCACAAATAGTCTCCGAACAATGGGTGCTGGGAATAATTCAGAGAAGATACTGTTGGCAGTGGACAAAAAAATCTTCCTTCCTTAAGGGGAATCCCCCTGTACCCACCAAATGAGACACATTTTTTTTCTCTGGTACTGCTTCAGAAATTGCAAACAAGGGGTTATAGAATCAGTTCCTGCATCACAAAAAAAGGAAAAGGATTTTAATCCAGAATCTTTTTTGGTACCCAAAAAAGAACTGTTGTTGAGACCAGTGTTAGATTTGTCTTACCTAAATACCTTTCTGAAAGTATTCAGATTCAAAATGCGTACTTTGCAGATTGTCCTACCATTTCTTCCAGACCACTGTTTCATAGGAACTTTAGATCTGAAAAATGCTTATCATCACATTCCAATTGCTTCCAGCTTCAACCAGCTTTAAGTTGAAGCTACAAAAGTCCTGTCTCACACCCTCACAAAGAATTGTCTTCCTTGGGTGTATTATAGATAAAAAACATGAACGGCCTTTCTACCAGAAGACAAATTCATGACTTTTCTGAACATGTTCAGGAATTTCTCTCATGAAGAAGCTGTCTTAACAAGACAGTTTCTCAAAAATTCTAGGCCTTATGGAATCAATGATCCTCATGGTACCATTGGCCAGACACTACATGAGAAAGATTCAAGGGTACTAAAAAGATTGTTGGACCCACACCTGCATCCCTTAGAGTTCCATGTACCAGTGCTTGAATTTGTGAAATGAGAGTTACAATGGTAGAAGGATTAGATGTCTCACAATCCGAGCCTACCCTTCTGTCTCCACACCCCATTTCAATCAGTACAGATAGACTCATCAGTTTTTTCATACGTTCATAGGTTCATAGGGTACTAGGCTAATGGTACTGGAACCCTTCCAAGCCTAGCCATATTTATCCTGAATTGCCCCAATTACAGTGGTAAGGTGACTGAAGTAATTAATACAGACTGCCTCTATCCATGACGGACAGAGGCACAACCCCAGAAGTGAATTTGCAGCCCTCCATCCATTTACCTAAGTTGCGTTTGAAGAGGGTCAGGAAGGGGCTCTGTTTCACGTGAATTGTAAGCTTGTTCCAGAGAAGTTTCAGTGTCTGGGAGATGTATTTACCTCTCCAGCATGATTTGTTCATGTCTTAAGATCCTTTGAGCGAGTGACCCTTATGCAGTTTGAATTACGAATGTGTAGGATTTCCATCAGGGCCAGATCTGAGACTGTCCTGTAAGCCAGGCACAGGTCACCCCTTAGCAGCCTGTAGGAGGCAGAATACAGTGACAGGTCTGTCAGTTTTTCCAAGTAGGACCTGTTTTTTTGTACCATTTATTTTCTTGGTGAGAAACCACTGTGATCTCTCCAGCTGTTGCAGGTGTCTGGTGAAGTACATGCAAAAGACAGGATTGTGCTCAGTTACTGGTCTGATGAGGGCCAAGTATAATGTAATTATAGCATGCTTAGATCTAGATGCGATGCCTTTACTTATGAGATGCTCCACATAGAAGAATTTCCTTACCACTGTGGATATGTGGTGGTTGAAGTTCCGATTGCTAGCAGCCTGAGTACCCAGATCATGTACCACTGGGCCTACACTTAAGGGCTCCTGTCTATAATGTAATTAGCATAGATGTCAGCTTTCCCAAAGGGAATAATAATGCATTTTTTTTTGCATTTAGCTTTAATCTGTGGCTTTGGCACCAATCATTTGTCTGCATTAACACTTTCTTTAGTATACTAACATCATTGGGGGACTCACTGATTGCTCCCAGCTTGCAATCGTCAGATAACTTGGTCAGCCACAGGTGATCCACATTTGTCTGGACTTCTGAGAAATAAATTCCAAACAGCAAATGGCCCAGCACAGAACTCAGTGGTTCTCCACTGTTGACTGGTCATTTGCTAGAGATGAATTCACCCACTTTGACAGTATGTGTCCTGCTGGTGAGCCAATTGGCTACCCATCGAGTGATGAAGGGGATTTATTCCCAATTGGGAGAGTTTCTATATAAATCCACAAAAAGAAAGTCGCTGTAAACACCAAAAAACTCACAAAACAGCAGACCAGTCCAGTAATCTCTACCACTCGATAGTAAACAGCTCACAATGAGGCACCTCAAATCCAAGACAAATTTATTAATGCCACAATGAGTTCCAAAAACACGTTTTCATCGATAAAACGACTTCATCAGATAAAACCATGCAGAATACAGTTCTTTAAATACACACTTGATTAACATTTTTAATTGCAATAAAATAATCAATCAATCAAGCAATAAAAACTGCATGTTGCATTCTTAAGACACCAATACTAATCTAAATACATATAAAATGTTTTCTAAATAGAATATTTAGAACATTTTATATGTATTTAGATTAGTATTGGTGTCTTAAGAATGCAACATGCAGTTTTTATTGCTTGATTGATTGATTATTTTATTGCAATTAAAAATGTTAATCAAGTGTGTATTTAAAGAACTGTATTCTGCATGGTTTTATCTGATGAAGTCGTTTTATCGATGAAAACGTGTTTTTGGAACTCATTGTGGCGTTAATAAATTTGTCTTGGATTTGAGGTGCCTCATTGTGAGCTGTTTACTATCGAGTGGTGGAGATTACTGGACTGGTCTGCTGTTTTGTGAGTTTTTTAGAGTTTCTATATAGTACCTAACTGGGGATTGTATCAAATGTTTGGCTAGGTTAAAGTACTGCTTTTCTCTTGTTCAGTGCCTTGGTAACTTTCTTGATGAAGTGAACTACGTTTAACAGGCGTGATCTAACTTTAAAGAATCTGAACTGGGTTGGGTCCAGAGTGTGGAGATTTTCTATGTCCTTGTTGATAAGTTCCGTAATGATTCTTTCCATGGCCTAGTAGATGAGGCTAGTCAAGCTTAAGGGGTATGTAATTCCCAGGGTTGGTTGATGGTCCCCCTTTGTGCAGAGGGATTACTGTTGCTGTCCTTCATTCTGCCGGAACACAGCCAGTTCACAGGCTGTAGTTAAACATGGATTGAAGTGGGTCTGCTAGGTCATGTTTTAAGTTGTTTGAAAGGTAACATGAGGTGTTGTCTGGTCCCATTGATGCTGTGTTTTTGGCCTTGGAGAGGGCAGAGATGACCTAATCTCTTGAGATAATAGGCTGAGGAATGGTGGCAGGTATACTTTAGGGAATGACTGGTGGGGACAGAGGGGTGAAGTTAGCCCCAAATCTGTCAGCTAGCAGGTTGGTTATTACCTCCAGTTAAGTATGGGTGGTACCATTCACAACCAGTTCAGTGCATAGCTGGGTATTCCCTTTTAGATTGTGGATGTAGTTGAAGAATGCCTAGTGATTATCCATAGCTAGGGAGGCTCTTTTTTCTTCATAATTAGCTTTGGAGGACTTGACAAGGTCTCTAATGTGTTTGTTTAAGCTGTAGAGGGATTTCTTCCTCTTTTGAGCCAGTCCCCTATTGTTCTTGGACATTAGTTTCTTTCTCTTGTTGTATAGCCTATTTATACAAGGGGTCCACCATGATGGTTTGTTTTTTCAGCAAGACCTGGTTTTAATCCGGTTAGGTACAGCCAATTCTATACAACTGCTTAATTGTTTATACAGGGTATTGGTATATATCTCTCTGCATATTTTTCCATGTTGCCTGTGTTTGAGGGGTATTTGAAACTTCTTATACCATTGCTTAGTAGTAGGCAGTTACTTGGAAAAATTCTTAAGCATTTTTGAGCTTGATGGGGTATCTGGCCTTCAATTACATTCAATTACAATTAGTTCAATTACATTGAACGAGACTGATTTGTAGTCCGATCTTACCAGGGAGGACATCAAATGGCAGGGGGGCAATGTTCCTCCATGTTACCGAGTACTATGTCCAGGACATTTAAGCCCCTTGCGGGAGTGTTGAGTAGCTGTTTTAGAGCGTTTGCATCGACAAAGTCCAAGAACCTTTGAGACAGCATGTTTGCAGTTTTGTATGTTTCCCAGTTGATGCTAGGATAATTAAAATCACCCATGAATAAGGTGTTGGGCTGTATGGCAAGTGACTCAAGTAAGTCCAGGTATGCGCTATGCTTTTCCTGGTTCATGGTGGGGGAGGGACCTATAGCTATTCTATGATGTGGTAGAAGGTTTTGCTTATAGTTAATTGGACATGAAGTAGTTCGAGAGAGTCATACAGTCTGACCAGTCTTGAGGTGTACTTGTCCTTAATCAGAATGGATACACCTCCTTCTTTGGTTCTTTCATGCTCAGTTTGTGGTCTGAAAATGTGGAAGGCATTGTAGCTCTGCACAGCCAGAGTGCTTTCCACGGATTTGAACCATGTCTCTCTGAATGCACAGATTTCAGCATTTTCCAAAGTGAAGAGTGCTTCCAGGGAGTGCAGCTTCTTGTTTAGACTTCTAGCAATGACCAGCAGTGCTTTGAGTGTATCTAGACAGGATTTTGTTATGTTGGAAGGTTTATTATTTTGACACCGCCTAAAAAATGCACATTAGAGAGGGCTAATGCCTATGCCAATATCCAAAAGCATAGAGGAGACAGGTGTAGATCATCTCTGACAAAGAAGCATGGTCTGTTGACCATATCTTCCTAGACTGACAGATAATAGATCCCCTTGGACTGACTCTGTAAGCTAAGCCAATTGTTAAAGTCCATCATTTTTTGTTTGTATTGTGGCATCATCCTTGTAGAAGGTAGAATGCTACTTAAGGCTAGGTTTATACCTGCCTGTGACACATAATTTGAGACCTCAGTCATGTCTGTCTTCATGTAGTCCAGACTGATACATCTCAAGCCATTCACCCCAACATGGAGTGGTCATACTGGTACTTGTTGTTGGGTTACTTGAGTGCTTGAATGACTTGACAGATCCTGGCACCTGACAGGCAGCTAACCATAACCCGCTCTTTATCCATCCTGGTGAGGGAATATCAATGTGTCTCACTATGGAGTCTACTATGACCAATGCATTAGGTTTTGTGGTGTTATGCCTTATGGGCTTATTTGTTGAGAGACTGTTGTGTGTCTCTGTGTGTTATTATGTGTTGTTGTTTTTTTGCATTGTGCGTGTAAGGATTTTTTGTTTGGGAGTCCTTTACTTTTTTGGTAAGTTACTAGTTAGTACCTCCACATATGTGGATTTGTGTCATGTCCTTATTTAGTGTGAGAAGTGATGTGTGTGTGTGCTTACAACCTGTTTGTAATTCGATTTGTCCTTAATAGGGTCGTAGATTCATAGGTTCATAGGACGATACTAGGCTATTGGCCTGGAGGCCCTTATAAGTTTAGCAAACAATTTCACCCATGTTCCCACAAAGTGAGCACCTGTTTTCCCTGTCTAGCAGGGACACAGGTGGGATCCCAGGGTTATATTTTCTGTTTCCCATCCAGTCGTCCAGGTTCCTCTTAAAGAGGGCTAGTGAGGTACTCTGCTTGAAATGGAGAGGAAGTCCATTCCACAGATGGGGGAGTCACTGGGGCACAAATCTATCCTGTCAACAAGTTCTATTAATGTCACAGACCAGGTTGAGACCTTGCATGTGGGTTGCGTAAGTGGAGTTTGACTTACGGATATGCAGCAACTCCATCAAGGCTGAGTCTGAGATGGCCTTGTATGCCAGACACAGGTCACCTCTGATCAGTCTGTAAGAGACTGAGTAGAGGGACAGGGCTTTTAGCCTATCTGCATAGGATAGGTGTTGAGATCCTGGATTTTCCTGGTTAGGAACCTCTGTGGTCTCTCCAGTTGTTGCATGTGCTTGGCAAGGTACCTGCCGAAGGGGGCATTGTACTCGATAATGTGTCTAAGGGAGGAGTACAGGGATGTTATGATCTCCTTGTTCCTGGATGAAATACCCTTACCTGTGAGGTGGGCCATGTAGAAAGCCTTCCGTACATTGGAGGCAACATGGTGGGCAAAATTCAGGTTGCTATCAACTTGGGTGCCCAAGTCCCTCATGGCTGATTGTGTGCTTAGTAAATTGTTATTAATGTGATAATTAGTGGGGACACCATTTTCCCCAAGGGGGATAATGATGCATTTCTTGGCATTCTGTTTGAAGCCATGCTTCTGGAACCAGTTATTAGTTTGGTTAAGGCTCCCTTGGAGGATGTTCACATCACTAGGGGAATTTATGACAATGCCCAGCTTGCAGTCATCTGCAAACTTGGTCTGCCATAGATCACTGGTTTTGGCTTGCACCTCAGAAATGTATATCCCAAACAGTAGAGGCCACAAGACCAAATTTTGGGGTATGCCGCTTGTTCCGTGTCTACTACTACAGGTGGCTTCCCCTGTCTTGACTGAGTGGGTTCTAGCAGTAAGCCAGTTAGCTACCCATCTAGTAACATATGGGTTGATTCCCAGCTGGGAGAGTTTATCTATTATGCCTGAGTGGGGAATAGTGTCAAAGGCTTTGGCTAGGTCAAGGTAAGCAGTGTGCTCTGTCTTGCCCTCATCCATGGCTTTGGTGACCGTTTTGAAGAAGGCGACCATGTTTAAAAGGCATGATCTCCCTTTGACAAAACCAAACAGTGTAGGATCAAGCGTTTGGAGGTAATGTGTTCCATGGGCTTGCAGATCAGGCTAGTTAGGCTGATGGGCCTATAAGTTCCAAGAAGGCAAATTGCCGAGGTACCAGAACGTATGTTGTATATGAATAAAGGAATCTTCTGCAAATCTCACCTTTGGGCTCCTGCGCTGGTGTTTTTCTGGGCCTATAATTTCCTGGGTCAGTGGAAGCTCCATCTTTGTGCAGAGGGATGACAGTGGCTGTTCTCCATTCTGCTGGGATGAAGCTGGTGCACAGGCTGAACAGGGTGCCTAGTGGTGTTGAGAGCTCTTGCCTGAGTTTATGTAGGACACAGCCAGGGATGGTGTCAGGTCTCATGGAGGCTGTATTTCTTTACCTTTGAGAGGGCATTAAACACCTGCTCTCTGGTGATGAGGGGAGGGGGAGCATGTGCTGCGGATGTCCTGGTTTACTGATGGGGGGGACAGGGGGGTGACATTTTCACTGAACTTGTCTGACATCAGGTTGGCTATATCTATGGCATTTGTGTATATAGTATTCTTGACTACCATTTCAAAGTAGATTTGGGAGTTACCTTTGAGACTGCGGATATATGCAAAGAAGGCCTTGTGATTGTCCTTAGTGGATGTGGCCAATTTGGACTCGAAGTTAGCCTCAGAAGATTCACCGGTGACCTTATTTTCTTGTTCAGACAAAGGAGAGATTGCTTCCAACTTTGCACCTGCTACTTCTTGGTTCTGGACAGCAATTTTTTCCTTTTATTACAGAGTCTGTTTATTGCTGCTGTCCACCAGACAGGTTTACTCTTCCTTGAGGAAGGTGATTTGGTCCTGTGAAGTATTGCTGAGCCCATGCAGCTGTATAGGTGCTCATATAGTTTTTTGTTGTAGGCTTGGACATTAGTGCTTGTCCCAGCTGAAGGGATGGTGGCTGTGAAGCTGCTTATACCTGCTCTCAGGAGACTGTAGTCAGCTTTGGAAAAGTTTTTTGTTTGACTCTGGAAAGGGGAGTTCAGGGGAGATGGTGACTTTTAAAGTGATTGCTTTATGGTCTGATCTTACCCAAGGAGGATGACACTGTAGGGGTGCTACAGTGGCTAGTCATGTTGGTTAGTACCGGGTCCAAGATATTTTCACCTCTTGTGGGGGTGTCAACCAGCTGATCCAATGCACTGGCACTGACTATGTCGAGGAGTCTCCGGGTGTTTGTGTTTGAGCTAGAATAGGTCTTCCACTGTATGGTTGGGTAGTTAGAGTTGCCCAGGATCAGGGTAGAGGGTTGAATCTTGTTGGATTCAAGTAAGTCCAGATAGATGGAGTGGGCCTCCTGAGTCATGGTTGGGGTCTGTAGCTAGCTATGATTTGAATAGGTATCTTGTCAACAGTTAACTGCACCTGGAGTGTCTCTTGTGTGTCATACTGTTTGACCAGCCTGGAGGTGTGTATGTCTTTGATAAATATTGAAACTCCACCTCCTTTGGCTTTGTAGTCCTCTGTTTGGAGTCTGAAAGTATGGTAGGACAAGTAACCTGGTAAGGCAGGGGTGCTCTTCGCAGCTTTGAACCAGGTTTCAGTGACTGCACAAATGTCAGCATCTTCCAAGGCGAGGAATGCTTGCAATGAGTGCAGTTTCATGTTAAGGCTCCTAGCGTTTAGCAGTATGACCTTTAAATTTTGTTTAGAAGTTTTCACATTGGTAATTTTGTCCTCATGACTTTGCCTAAAAAAAAGCACTATGGGGAAGGCAAGAGCCTTTGCCAGAAGCCTGAAGCCAAGGAGCGACAGATGAAGGCCATCTCTGGCAAAGTATTGTGGTCTGTCAATCATGTCCTCCCAGGCTGTCAAGTACTGGATCCCCTTGGAATGACACCAGACACTAAGCCAATTGTTAAAGTCAATCATTTTCTGTTTGTATTGAGGTATCATTCTAGGTGACTGTAGGATGCTGCTTAAGGCTAGGGACATACCTGCCTGGGACACATATTCAGTGAGCTCAATCATGTCACTCTTCATATAGTCCAGAGAGGTACATCTCAAGTCATTCACACCAACACGGACTATGACAGAATTATAACAGTACCTGTTGTTGAGAGACTTGAGTGCGTGAGTGATATAGCAGATTCTAGCACCTGACAAGAAACTTACAGTGAGAATGTGAGAGTCTTGCCTCCAATTTCATAGTGTAACTACATCTCTCAAAGAAAGTATTTGTTTCAGGAATAAGTGGTTGTCAGTATACATGAGACAATTGCTACATTGCCTAAGGATGCCCATGTCCATAAGGGTGTCCAGAGAGATGATGGGAAATTGCCCTTCCATGATAGCAGGTTTTTACTGTATGTTTTATTAGGGAAGGGAAAGGGTTAATTTGACAGGGCTTTGCTGGTAGCTCCGAAGACTACAAGCAGGATCTATACTTTGTGTAGGCTAAGGTTGGTTAATAATGAAACACTGCTCAGTGTGCAACTAAGTTGCTTTTAGAGCAACAAAAAAGCTTGGGAGGGTTTCACTGACAGCTGTTTAAGGAAAAACTGAACTTCAAGGCTTTTGTGTCTGTACAGAGCTCTGCTAACTGCCGCTGCATGAAGAGCAGCACTGCAGAAATGAGAGGCTTAAATACAGCAAAGAGAGACAAGTTTTAAGCTAGCTACCAGTCAGGAAAGCACACAATAAGCCTTCTACCAGCAGTCCCCAACTTAATGTAGAATAGCTGGTTTGGAGCCGAAGTGTAACAAGACTGCACAAACTACCTACAGCAGTCCTACAACTATCAGATACAATATAATATGGTGCAATTAACTACTTAAAGCAGCAGTAGACAGTATATTTTTTATATAAAATGCAGAAAAATCAGCAAATACTTAAGAAACTGCTAAAATGCAGTCACAGTTTATGAGAAGTGCAACAAAATACTTAGTTTTGTCTTTTCAGTAGTGGATTGCTCAAAGGTGAGCAGTGTCCAGAAGAATGCATGTGTAGGGCGAATGGGTTCCTTCAGATGCTGCAGAGCACATAAACATCAAAGAAATGTTAGTGGTGATCCAGGCCTTAAAAATTCTTCATCACTTATGATCCGCAGGTCCCCTTTTAGTGGTAACAGACAACATCACAGTCAAGTGGTAACTGAACAAATAAGGGGGTACAATATCATGCCTTCATTGCCTGTTGGCAGTGATGGCCTGGGACTTAACCTTACAGCATTTTCTGATGCTTCAGGCCTAATACATCCCATCAGAGGAAAACATAGTGACAGACAGACTAAGCAAATCCACGATAGGTCTTCATGAGTGGAAACTCAGGCAGAGGTCTTCCAGGATTTTGTCCAAATGTGGGGAACACTTTAAATAGATCTGTTCACCTCCTTTAAAAACAGACAGTTGGAAACATTCTATTTGAGACATCCTTGTAGCCATGCATTCTTATTTTCTTGGATAGGAATGTTCTTTTATGCATTTCCACCATGTCCACTGTTACCCAAGGTACTTCTGAAGATTCAGAAAGAATTAACAGAGATCATTGTGGTGACCCCAGGCAAAGTTGCTTGTCCGTCAAAATAGACCTGGTCATGGGCAGTTACCACAGTCACCCTCATACTCCAGATCTGCTGACAGTGTCAGGGGTGACTGGTGCACCCTAATTTAAGAACAATTGCAAATGGCAGCCTGGATGATTCTATCTTGATATCTTTTACTGACTTGCTCCAAGAGGATGTGCAGCAGGTATTGAAGGAGGCAAGAAAACCTGTAACTAGAAAATCTTATGTTTACAGGTGGAAGATGTTTTCTAAGTGATGTCTAACCGAAACAGAGGACCAGGTATGGTCTACTGCTATGGTTTTGAAATACTTGTGTGAGCTACTCAACAATGGGTTATGTTATTCATCTATTGTGGTTCATCTTGCAGCCATCTTAGCTTGCTGCCCATAGATCCTCCTCTTTTGTCTCTTTTTGTGGTCAAACAATTTATGAAAAGAGTATTGCACTTGAAACCCAATTGAAAGCATATTCCTCCTCTTGGGATCTTAACTTTGTTTTTGAAAAATTGACCTTACCTCTTTTAAAACCTGCCTTTCAGGCTGATTTAAAGTTCATCACTTGGAAAACTGTTTTGCTTATTGCTCTGACAGCTACAAGTTGAGCATCTGAGCCGTAAACTCTCATGGTGGCTAACCTTATCTGATTTTTGCAGGGACATATTTGTTATATGCACTAATCTATCCTTCATGCTAAAATATGTTTTGAAATCAAGCCATCATTCTCCTAGTTTTCTTTCCGGAACATAAAAGCAAGGAAAAGAACATTTCTTTTTGGAACCTAAAAACAAGGGAGAGAAGATTCTGCATCCTTGGAAGTGTACAGGCAGCTCAGGTACTACCTTGACAGAACTAACCCAATGACTGTAACCACAAATTAATTCCAAGAAGAAAAAAACTGTGACAGGATCCAATCTTTGAATAAAACCACTTGTTTATTGACTAGTAAAAACAACAGGTTGTTGAGCGCTTTCACCTACAAAGTTTTGTAGGTGAAAGCACTCAACAACCTGTTGTTTTTACTAGTCAATAAACACGTGGTTTTATTCAAAGATTGGATCCTGTCACAGTTTTTTTCTTCTTGGAATTAATTTGTGGTTACAGTCGTTGGAATAGTGTTTGGATTCCTTGAATTGTTTGTTCGTGACAGAACTAAGCACGTCCGGAACGCTGAATATCTGTTTATTTCTTGTTCTTAGTCTAAGAAGAATCATACTGACTCTAAGCAAATGACTGCTCATTGGTTGTCCTCTGCTATTGTTTTCTACTACTCCCACCCTGGTAAATCTGTTCCAGGCAAGGTTAAGGAAAATTCCACCAGAGCCTTATCCTCTTTGGTGGCATATTGAAAAAGAGTGGACTCTTAGAAGCATTCTAGCAACATAGTCCGCTGTTCATACCGTTACAAAGCACTACAAACTGGATTCTTTTTTTAGCTCCAGAGCAAGCTTTGTGAAGACCATTCTGCAAGATCTTGACCTTACCAGCCAATCACTAAAACAGTTCACTGTACCTATACAGGCATGTCCAAAGGGTAGTTTCAGGTGTACTCTCTGGTCCAACTGGTGAATCTGGGCATTTTGAGGCAATGTTACAATTGCCTCATGTACACAGACAACTCTCTCCTCCTTCCACCAAACACTAGTACATGCGAGAGATGCAATTAGGCAGCCAAACTGGAGGCTATGCTCTCTCAACCCAAGACTGGACCAGGCAGTCAAGAGGAGAAGGGAATTACTTGCATCACACCACCAGTCTCACATAGACCTATGAAACCAGCACTGGCAAAAAACGCACATAAATACATGAAAACATACGCGGAGGCTCTAAATAAAAATCTGCAAAAGCAACAGAGACCTCCAAAGCAGACATCCAAGCAACTTCCACCCCCCCCAACACAAACCATGAAACACATACTTCACAAAACCAGTGTGCCACACAATCACAGCCCTTAAGGCAAAATAACATACCCAACACACTAGTAATAGGTGACTCTATAGTCAGGCACACTGACATCCCACTCACTAGGCTGAACAAGGAGAAGGTTACTGTTAGCTGCCTGTCGGCTGCCAGGATCCACAACATAACACAAGCACTCAGGTCACTCCAGAACAAGTACAAATATGACTCTGTCATTGTCCATGTTGGTGTGAATGACCTGAGCCGTACCTCCCTGAACTACATGAAAAGAGACATGGAGGAGCTCTCTGATCATGTAGCCCAGGCCGGTATGACCCTGACCCTGAGTAGTATCCTGCCATCACCAAGAATGATACCATGGTATAGAGAACAAATATCAATTTCAACAGTTGGCTAAGCTTCTGGTGTCATTCAAAGGGGATCCAGTGTCTGTCAGCCTGGGATGACATTCTCGACAAGCCACACTAGAGATGGCTTGCACCTGTCACCCTTAGGCTTTTGAATACTGGCCAAGGTTCTTGCCACTCCCATAGTGCCTTTTTTAGGCAAGGCTCAAAAGACAAACCCACCACCGTAAATAGCACAAGTAACAAAAAACTGAGGGTAATGCTACTCAATGCCAGAAGTCTAAACCTCAAAATGCACGCACTTGAGGTGCTCCTGAGTATGGAGAAAATCGATATATATGCAGTAATAGAAACCTAGTTTAAGGCTGCAGAGAGCACCCTAGCACTACCAGGCTACAACTCATACCATACATTTCGGCCACAAAACCTGGACCGAAATACAAAAGGTGGGGGGAGTATCCATATTCATCAAGGATATACACACCTCCAGGTTAGTGGCACAGCACGATGCTTCAGAAATCATCCACATGCAACTAAATGCGCAAAACCGCTATTCAAATTATAGCTTACTACGGATCACCCACCATGTCCCAGGACCCCCACTCCACATTCCTGGAAACACTGGGAAACATAAAGGTCCTACCAAACACCCTGATATTGGGTGATTTCAATTACCCAAACATTAACTGGGAGAACTACTTAAGTACAAACTCATTTGCCCAACATTTCCTAGAATTTATAAACTCAAATGCCCTGGATCAACTGGTCAACACCCCCACCAGAGGTGACAACATATTGGACCTGGTCATCACCAACATGGGCAACCGGTGTTTCACACCGGAGGTCAACCCCTCGCTGGTTAGATCTGACCATAAACTAATCACTCTGGATATCCACATTCCGCCACCACCCCCGATCAAAGAAACCACTGTGAAAAACTTTTCAAAAGCAAACTTTACGTTACTTAAGACCGAGGTGGGAAGTTTCAAAGCCCCCATGCTAAAGGATAACACTGTCCAAGCTGCAAAATCCTTTACTAATGCACTCTATGGGCACCTACAAGAATGCATGGATCATGCTATCCCAAACAAAACCAAGACTCACTCCTCTAAGAAAAGGAAACCAGTCTGGTGGGCCCCTGCCATAAGCAAGTTATACAATAGAAGGAGAAAACTAGTACAGAAAAAAGTAAAATCCCAAGAAGGGAAGACATCCCTGATCAGTATCAGCAAGAAACTACATTCCCTCATAAAATCATCCAAGGCTAGCTTCAAAAGAAAAATTGCCATGGACTCCAAAGATAACCACAAGGCATTCTTTAGCTATGTCAAGAATCTAAGTGGCAATGCTCAGATCTGCTCGGAGTTAGTGCAGAATGGCACAAAATACACTGAAGCGACCGATATAGCCAACATCCTGGCAGACAGGTTCAGTGCAAACTTCACCCCCCTCTCACCCCCAAAAGGGCCCATAACTATACCAGAAGAATGTAGTGCCCCTGAAATCACAGGCACTCAGGTTAAAACAGCCCTCACCAAAGCCAAAAACACAGCATCAGTGGGACCAGACAGTGTCCCAGGCTGCGTCCTACACGAGCTCAAAGATGAACTAACCCCTCACCTAAACACACTGTTTAAACTCAGCCTCTCCACAGGCTACATGCCCACAGAGTGGCGCACAGCAACGGTTATTCCACTACACAAAGGTGGTGCCACAACAGACCCCAGGAACTATCCCCCTATAAGCCTGACTAGCTTGGTCTGCAAAGCTATGGAGTGCATCATCGTGTATCTCATTAACAGAGACATTGGAAACCTCCAAACACTGGACCCTACCCAGTTCGGCTTTGTTAAGGGCAGATCATGCCTTCTAAACCTGGTGGACTTCTTTGAGACAGTTACCAAGCTTATAGACGAGGGAAAGGTGGTCCACACAGCTTACCTAAACCTCATAAAGGCCTTCGACACCATTCCCCACTCAGGTATTATAGACAAGCTCACCAGCCTGAACATAAACCCCTACATTATGAGATGGGTTGCCAACTGGCTCACAGACAGAACCCACATGATATGAGTTGCGGGAACTAGGTCTGACGCTAAACCGGTTACAAGTGGCATTCCTCAGGGTTCAGTCCTAGGACCCCTCCTGTTCGGCATATACTTCTCAAAGGTACAGGCAAGCACAGGAGGACTATGGCTGACCAAGTTCACAGATGACTGCAAACTAGGGGCTATAATTGACTTTCTGGCTGACACAAACATCTTCCAAAAGGGCCTCACTGAGACAGATACCTGGTGTCAAAACCATGGCCTCAAGCTAAATGCCAAAAAGTGCATAGTCATCCTCTTTGGAAAAAACAAAGTACCCACAAACTACCACATAGGTGGTAACCCCCTAAATACGGAAGATGTAATAAGGGATCTGGGGACCCAAGTAGATAGTAATCTCTCCTTTGATAATCACATTGCCAAAGTGGTTAGAAAATCCTTCTATGTGGCCCACCTAATCACAAAAGTGTTTGCATCCAGATCTAAAGAGTTTATTGGGGCCCTCTATGCATCACTCATCAGACCCATCATAGAGTACAATGCCCCATTTGGGATGTACCTTACAAGACACCTGCAACAACTGGAAAGACCACAGACGTACCTCACCAAAAGAATCACTGGCCTCAAGCAGATGCCCTATGCAGCTCGACTGAAGAAACTCCATCTGTACTCAGTTGCATACCGCCTACTCAGAGGTGATCTCTACCTGACATACAAGGTCATGTCCAACCCAGAATTGATGGACATGCTCCACCTAAAGAAAACCATATCCCCTCGAGCCACACTCTCCAGAGATCTAAACCTCACCACCACAATAAATAGGACGTGCTGGAGGGATAGAGTCCTGATCCAGAGACTTCCCATGCTCTGGAACAAGATTCCAATCTACATTATGCAGAGCTCCTTGCTAACCCTCTTCAAGAGAAACCTTGATGAGTGGATGGGAAACAGAAAGTTTACCCCAGGGATCACTTCAGTGGCTCTGCTGGACAGAGGCACAGGGAACTAATCTAAGGAGGTGGCAAAAGCCAACACATTCCAGCTAGGCTTATAAATGCCTTCGGGCAGATAGCCTAGTATCTACCTATGAACCTATGAACCTAAGAGCCCCAAGATATTTATCCTTTCTTCTCCCAGGTGTGGTAAGCTTTGGGAATCTACCCATATGTCAGTGAGGCAGTGTGAATGATGAACATAGCACAGTTGCATAAATCCTACTTACCTGTAACAGTAGGTGTTCAAATTTCTCATTGCCTCAGTGGCATCACCAACCCACTATCCCCCTTAGTTTGATTGTATCCAACCTTCTTGTGTTGTTCTTTGGCTTTGGTTATTTGTGTTGGTGAATTTTAGTTGTGAATTATTTGGTTTCAGGCAATTCTTACTTCTGGTCCTTCTTGGGTCTTCCTACTTAGCATTAAAAGCCTGAACCACTGAGTTCCTGTGACAGGGGTTAGGCTTCCCCTGATAGGAGGGGCTTAGCCAATCCCCTCTCACTGAGAATCAGAGGAGGGAATTCAGAGCTTTGTTAAGCTGCTAGTGTGGGTTTGTGCAGGCACAGAGCCCATATGCTACTGAAGTAGTGCGAAATTTGAACAACTACTGTTACAGGTAAGTAGAACTTGCACAACTGTACTTTACTGCATGTAGATTCTGCATTCTATATGCATGTTTTTACACATCAAATTACTTCAGATATTAGTTGACAATCCAAGTTACTCAAGTATTTCAAGGACTTTTTGGAGGTCTTTTTTCCTACCAAGATTTGGCCCTGTTCCAAAAGTTTTGAGCTCACACTAGAGATGATTGGGGGACCATCATCTAGACTGCAGCCATAAAGGGTTCACGGTTTCATGTGTCACCATCACCTTCCAGGGTCACCCTTTTCTCTGCAGCTTGTAGATCTAACGTTTATCTCACCAGACTGGGGCACTTGCATTTGAGTAGACTCTAATTGTCCCCTGGTATGGAAACTACCTATTGGCTTCACCATGCTATTGGGATCAGTGGGATTTTTTTATAACATTTACTCAGCTTAACTTCTCCCCTGACAGATGTAATGCCACTTGATAATGAAGAGAGGATGTGCAATGGCAGCCCTGTGATACATCTGCATCAGAATATGCTCCATCTTCCATGTACTATGCTATGGTGCAAAAACAGTCACCTTTTACACTGCTGCTGCTGCTGCAAGCCCAGTCTCGTCTACAAGTCACTCCTGCAGCAGGCTGATCTACCCCCCCTCCCCGGTGGGACGAGATGACAGTGATGTCTCAGTCCCATTTCCAAATGGAGGCCCTTTCAACTCCCATGTCACTATCCAAACATGGGTCATTTGTGCCAAAATCAGGGCTTTATCCCTGTATTTTATTGAGTTGGCAATACTCAAGGAAGTGATGCAATGCTCAGTTCTTGTTGTCCTTAATGTTTCATTTACAAGTAATTCATGCATATTTCCTTTGTTACCAAGGAAAATCAACAAACCATTTCTGTTTGTACAGAGAGGAATTTCTAAACACATGCTAAATGAAATAAATAAAAAAGTAAAAAATAAGCAATAATATCTTTACAGCAAAGATGGAAGGGTGGCAGTGGAACAGCAATTAGAATTGCTTCCTTATAACACTTGGTTCGCAAGTTTAATTCACAGCTAGGACATCTTCAGTGTGGGGTCTGCTTGTATAATCCTAAGGGTTCACTAAAAATATCTAGAAATGCACCATCTGGTGTACAATAAATGGTGCATCTTAGTTTACACAGCAAATACCTACCTAACAGATTTAGAGGGGCAGAATTTCCTGCAGTAAAATATATTTTTTTCTGGATAGTCTAAAGGGACCCCAGACATTCCTACACACCAAATCATGTGTTCAGAAATTTAAAAAAATTCAGAATTTGCTGAAGTAATCATAGATCAGGTATTGATGAGAAATAGGATAGAAGAATTTTGTACTACAGTATTTACAAAAGGACCATCCTGGTCAATTGGTACCAAGGGAAATAACTGTGGCTCCTGCTAATGGCTGTCCTATTGGTTTTGTTGCCAGATTGGTAGCTGCCAAGCAGTATTACATACTGGAGGATTTCTTTCAGTTTGCTATGTTGCCTAAACATAGGCTATTGGCCCTGAGGCCCTTATAAGCCTAGCCAAGAGCTTAGCCCATGCATACACAAATCAGCACCTGATTCCCCTGTCCAGCAGGGACACGGGTGGAATCCCAGGGATGTATTTTCTATTTCCCATCCAGTTATCCAGATTGAGCTTAAAAAGGGGTAAAGACGTACCATTTGGCAAATTTATTTGCTGTACAGGCATTGAGCATTCATGTTGCCAAAACCCAGATTGACCACAATTAAAACAAATGCAGTGACTGTGGTTATGTGGGGATAATAATGTTGCTGATATTGTCCTGGGGATTATGTCTAGAAAAACTGGAATCTACCTCTTTCTCCAAGATTTCTTCTTCTTTCCCCTTCACCATCCCCGTTAGTCGGTATCAAACTGTTGGAGCTGAATATCAACTAAATTTTTATTCTGTTCTTTTTCTTCCCTGATCTGTTTGTTTGTCACATATTGTGCTTGTTTCACAATTTTCTGAATGCCCAAACTTGGCCAGTTTAAACAAACTTTTTTTTTAATTTGCTCTTGTATGGCAGGTAAAAAAAACCCTGTACAAAAGCTACTGACAACTGCTGCCTGGAGCACCTTCTGAAGAGTCTGGATGTCCAGAAAAGGCTTCAAACACATCTAACATGCATTGCAAATATGCATCAATAGATTAATTTCACTTTTTCACAATAGCTTTGATTCTTGCCCAGTTAGCGGTTTGGGGGCTTGCTGTGGTAATGTCTTTTAATATGTTATTCCTAGTGGAAAGAAGTCTGTTATCTGTGTGTTTTGGGATATTATCACCTATATTTGATTTTTCCTATATTTTTCTGAAAATGTCAGGGGGGTGTAGGGGATTTTAATACTGCTCTCAAGTCTTCAGTAGTTGGATTTTGTAGTCGTACATGTCCTTTTAAGATTTTTGCATATTTAGCAGAGTGTGTCTGAATATGAGGAAGAGAATATACAAAGGTTTGAAAATCCACTGCAGTCTATGGGCATACAGCTGTTATAGTAGGTTCAGTCTTGTTATTTCTAGCTGCTGCTGGGTTCAGTACCTCTCGCAATGGATGTATTTGTGGAGGAGGCATATCTAGATCAGCGGAACAATGGAATCTGTTTCCGCCTCTATATTTTGTTTTGCAGATGGTGTCCATCGATATTCTTTCCCATTTTTGACAATTTGGAATTGGGTAATAATTTGCTTAATTTATTTTAAAGTGTTAGTTTTTGGTGGAGAACTTTTATTAAGAAATGTTTTTAACTTTCCCACATACTTAGCAGTAATTCCATGTTTATGCTTGTGATACATTTGTTTCCCTGTATTGGCTATTTGCATTAACATTTGATCAGATGGTGTTAAAGTAGGTACTGAATGATGCTGTTGACAGAATCTAGTGTTATGAACTAACCCAGAGGAATGATTAGAAGTGCTAGAAGTATATTGGGCTGTATCAGGGGTAGTGGTAGTTGTTTCTGCTGCATTTACCTCCACCCACCCTCTCAGAGAGGGAGAACTATCAGCTTATCTAGGCAGGTTATAAGGTGGAGGGGGTGTGAAAGGCAATGGAGGCCAGTCATCTGATAATTCTGGCTGCGTAACTGATTCATTTTCTAGTTGTTTTATCAAATACATACCCTAGGAATGGAATTTCTCATCTGTGCAGTTTTGTAAAGAGTTTACTGTTCTAGTAGGTGCCAGCAGCTGTCACTTGAATCTAGCTGAGTTATATTTTAGACTTCAAATTATAGATTTATTTTCCTTATTTTTAGCTTCTTCTTGCCAGTCATTAAAAGCTGGCCAACAAGAGGTTGGTATCTTATTACCTTTTTGTTTTAGTTTATTTTTTAAATTTTTTACAGTTTTCTTATCAAAATTACATTTTTCCAGAAACTGTAAAGTACTATTGTTTTTAGTGAGCTCAGACCATTTTACCAAATCACTACAGCTGTCTGTTCCATATATAGTAAACATATACCTACCTGGAGTCCCATACTCTGGCTGTTTTAAATTACTTGTGCTGGCACCAATTATATAAACACACTCTCACAACAAAGGGTGGATATGCGACTATAATTATAAATTTACTCACATTCTTAATGAAGGAATCTTCTTTGTTCCTTTTCTTTATATTTGATTAGACTTCACTCTCATACCTGAAGGTACTCTACCCTTATGACGAGGATACTCTGTCCTTGTATTTATTGATTAGACCCCACAAGCACACAATAAAATAAATGTTATGTTATTAATAAGTCAAATGGAAATGCATACAACTTGCCCACTCACATACAATTAAATCTTATGGAGAGGTTATTAGTAAAACTTACCTGTACAGAATTTAAACTCTGCTGATATAAAATAAAGAAATTATGTATTGATACACCAGAAATTTGCCTGACAGAAAACATGTCATAATGGGCCCTGTTGCAACTTCCAATGCAGCAGCACACAAAAGCCTCAGAAATCTGAGTTTATGGCACCAAACTGTTAAGGTACCAAAAAAGTTTCACATGAAACAGTTCTGCAGAGAATAACAATCTTCTTTATTGCAAAAAAGGCACTTGTGAGAGACAAGGAAATCAAGGTCATGCTCCACAAACAGCAGAACTGTACATTCTTAATACCTTTTCTGATTAAAAGCAACATTTTTGTATCAAACTTAGACCAACTACTGACCAATTAAAAATAAAATGGACACTATGGCATTAATGTTGCTAAGATCTCCTGACTCTGTGTTTATAGCTTTGATATTAGGTATGAGTTCTGAATTCCATAACAAAATTTTCTACAAAGAATATAACTTTCTATACTTTGCTGTGCCAGCATTTTCCATATTTAAAGAAAAGAACTCCACTGGATAGTTAAGCTGCAGGCTGATAAGTGCCCTGATCTTAACGAACGGGCATCTATAAAATCTTTACTTGCCGCTAGAAGATTTAAATAAAATTTTAAAATATTTTTATATAGTTTTATAAATATGTTTAGTAAAAAATATATGTTTTTCTATTGTGTTTTTAAAGGGTATTTTCCTTTAAGACTAGAAATTGATTAATTAATTGGTTGCTTAATTCACTTAATTGATGATGTATTTAAATGGAGAGAATGTTTTGTTTTAATGAAGTCTGAAGAAGCATCAATTGGATGTGAAAGCGCTTACTGTTGGTATCCATTGAATTCCTGGATTTGAATAAATCATTGGTTTTATGCTGTGGTCTTCTCATTCTCCATTTTCTACTTTTGCTTATTGGTTTACATTTTTGGAGAAGGTGAAGTTTATCTACAGTGGCAGCATTTGTTGCTCATTTTCTTTACCTATTGATACAGTTTGTGCTAGCCCTGTGGGACATGGCTGAAGGCAGAATGAATGAGCCGCTCAACAATATACACCTTGAGGTAACTGCTATAACTAACTTAAATGACTTGCTGCAACGCAATACTAATCTATTATTGTTATATGAACCCTCTGAAGAATTAATGAATGATGGGCAATTTAATTATGATGAAAAATTGTTCATCAACAAGTTGCATGAACTAGAAAATGAAATAAATAAATTTAAATGGCTACAATGGCAGCTGCTACATTTTGAAGCTTGCCTATTGCAGCGAGTAGTTCCAAGAGGGTTGAGAGTTTTGACTATGCCGACTTCAGGTGAGAGTTATCCAGAGTTGTTGAAACATTGGCAAAAGATTAATTTGGAGACTAGCTTTAAATATATGGAACTCTTGAATGAGTTCCATAAACCTACGGAGGATATACTGTTAAAAAACATACAATTAAAGCAGCAACAGTTGCAAGACTTGGTTCCTGCAAGCACATTTGATAGAGCCATTAATAGATTGTGTGATAGCATAAACTTTTTTGAGCAACAATTAATCAGCCAAAAGAAGAAAAAGATGGACAGAGACCTAAAAGACTTTCGGGCCGGTAATGTCTTTACTTGGCCCAGGTGCTATGAGAATAATATTGAAAAAATGGTACATAGCTCCAATAACAAAGAATTATGTGTCACATTTGATAATCGATCTGTTATAGAACCGGCTGATAAATCAAAAAATGTTTCAGTGGATGCCACTAATGTAATTAACAAATCTGTTGATGGGTCTACCATAAATAGTCTTGATAATTTTATGGTAACTCCTGCAATACTAAAAGAACCTCACACATTGGAACCTGTTGTCCAAAGAAAAGAGTCAATACCAACTATAATTCCTAGTTCTGTGGATTCTATGTCCCCCCCTTTACCTATCCGCAAATTGGAATGGCCCAGGAGGGGTCGTTCGATGAGTCAAGGAAGGAAGTGAAGGCTGCCGTCACAGGAAAGAATTTCGAATCATACGATAAAGAGGATGTGAAACAAAAACAGATATAGATACTTTGGTTTTTAACTTGTCTAAGCGTCCGTTAACACCATCTGAACAGTCCTTAATTCAGCGTGGACTAACTTTTATTCCATCTGCTGACACACAGTATGTAGACAATATTTTGGACATTAAAGCTTTTGCTCGAAATGTGATGCTAAAAGCCATGTTTGGCTCTGATAATTTTGTTGGCAATGACAACAATTTTAAAAAACCTAGTACGTTCATACCTGTGCTAAATGCATCTTTAGAAACATTTTGTAATGTGTGTGAGAATTTTATGCAAGGAGGAAGGAATATGAAAGGAAAATTTCACAATTTAACAGCTAGTGAATTTAAAGCTCTACGAGCATTACAGAATGACGAATCCATAAGCATTAGACCAGCTGATAAGGGAGGGGGGATTGTGATATTGGGACACCTCATTTTATGAGAATGAAATGAATAATATGCTAAATGATGTGTTAATATATAAGAATATAAAATTATTACATATAGATTTGATCTGTAGTTATATTTTTAGTACGCTAAATGATTGCTTTTTGAGTGATATCATTTCTAAGCAATTATTAGATTACTTTTTAGTCTTGCATCCACTTACACCTTTAATTCAGGGCCAACCCAAGTTACATAAAAATCCTAGTAACCCTCCACTAAGACCGATTATGTCTGGTAGAGGGTGGATTACCCATCCACTATCAGTTTTTGTTGGGAAGTGGTTGAGGCCTGTTGTTGATAAGTCTGAACAAGTTTTAAAGGATAGCAAACAACTGTTATGTGATTTATCATCTGTTATTGTGAAGAATCAGAGTATGTTAAAGGAAAGTTGGTTGGTAACCTTGGATGTTAACTCCTTATTTACAATTATACCACATCCTTATGGTACTGAGGCAGTGAAAGTGTATTTAGGGAACAATAGTACATATGATGTAATACAAATTGATTTAATATGTATGCTACTTGAAATTATACTGGAGAATAATGTGATGCTATTTGAAGGGAAATATTACTTGCAACAAGTAGGTGTTGCGATGGGCACACCGTGTGCCAACAGTTACGCAAATGTTGTGTTGGCACAATGGGAGGAGAAAGCTATTTTGATGAATGATACCTATAAGACATATGTTTATTTATATAAACGTTTTGTAGATGATCTTTTTTAAATTTGGACCGGATCATATATGCAGTTGATGCAATTTGTAGAATATTTAAATGGAAGTACAAGTTTTTTGAAGTTTACATTGAAGGCCTCTAAGACAATGATAGATTTTTTAGATGTGGCCATTATGAAAAATCATGAAGGTATTTTTTCTACTACTTTATATAGAAAAACATGTCGAAGAAATAGCATCTTATCTCGAGATAGCATGCATCCTGCACATGTGTATAGAAATATAATAAAGGGACAAGGAATGAGGATATCCAGGTTAAATACCAACAATACAACTTTTATGAATGACCTGGACACCTTTAAGAGTGAGTTGGTTGAACATAGATATAAATTGGAAGAAATTGATTATAATCTTGGATATGTTAAAAATTCAAGAAGTACGAAAGTTAAACCGTATGTGAATGATACCAATTTGGAAACCAGGACTGTTAGCAAAAATAAAAAAGGTAATTGTAATATGAATACGACATCTTTAAGTCTTCACTATTCTGGTAATATTGATGTAGTAAGGGACATTGTGAAATGCAACTGGTCTATTTTGGAATCTGATGCACAAATTAAAGAGCTTGTGGGAGATAAACCACATTTTAAATATAAAAATAAAAAGAACTTAAAGAGATTGCTGTGCAGTTCGAATAAACAGCATTCACATAATAAACCAGTTCATCAACCATACTTAATATCTTGTGGCAAATGTAACATATGTAACGTTTTGAGCAGGGATAATATTTTTATACACCCTATAACTGGCTTTAGATATGAATTTAAAGTTAAGGCTACTTGCACCACTAACGATCTGATATATTTGGCAGTTTGTAATGACTGCTCATCACTCTATGTAGGTATGATGAATAGGTCCCTCCATGACAGGGTTAGGGAACATATTTTGGCTATACGTAATGACGATATTGAAAGAAGTGCATTAGCTAAACATATAAGGGTCAATAGAACACATACCTTTCAATTTCTAGTCATATGTAGGATAGAATGTGGCCTAAGGTTGGGAGATAAGAAAAATGTTACCGAACAAAAAGAACTCCACTGGATAGTTAAGCTGCAGGCTGATAAGTGCCCTGGTCTTAATGAATGGGCATCTATAAAACCTTTACTTGCCGCTAGAAGATTTAAATAAAATTTTAAAATATTTTTATATAGTTTTATAAATATGTTTAGTAAAAAATATATGTTTTTCTATTGTGTTTTTAAAGGGTATTTTCCTTTAAGACTAGAAATTGATTAATTAATTGGTTGCTTAATTCACTTAATTGATGATGTATTTAAATGGAGAGAATGTTTTGTTTTAATGAAGTCTGAAGAAGCATCAGTTGGATGTGAAAGCGCTTACTGTTGGTATCCATTGAATTCCTGGATTTGAATAAATTGTTGGTTTTATGCTGTGGTCTTCTCATTCTCCATTTTCTTCTACTTTTGCTTATTAGTTTACATTTTTGGAGAAGGCGAAGTTTATCTACAGTGGCAGCATTTGTTGCTCATTTTCCATATTTAGCAGGAAGTAAATTATCAGGTACATACTGAAAAACTCTCAGAAATCCATCTTGTAATGAAAGCATATTAAAATTAAATTAGCCTTTTCCTTCTCTGCACACCTTACCCTTCACAATGTATAGCCATCCTACCTATTCCAGGAATATACAGTGGTGGTCAACTGTGAAATAATAAAGTTTGAAAAATAGACTACTTAACCATTATGTGCAGACTTTGAGAAGTATTTTTGAGACTGAGCTAGTGGTTAGCAATGGCAGGGAATTTTCTATGCTGGTCATGAATACTCTCTTTGTTAATGCAGCTGTGGCATCAGAGGTAAGCTCATGGAAAATGCTGTGGGCTACTTTAAGCTGTTTAGTGATTTGATTAGTTTTGTTTAGGTGGAATGATAATGACAGGAAGTGGTATATTCAGGTGGCAAATTAGCTAGGTAAGTCTGGAGTCTCACTCTCACCTGTTTTTTTTTTTTTTTTGGATAAGATTTTCCAAACGGTGGGTGATTGTTTTTATTAGGATAGTTTCTGATGAGCATAGTCTTTGTCCCAGTCAACTTAATAGTACATTTTTGTGTCTGGAAAAAAAAAAACACTTGTATGTGATGTTAAGGCTTTCTAAGAAGGTAGATATGAACAATGAAAGAAAGTGGCCGGTTCTGATTAGAATTAGATCATCTACATAAAAGGGACCATGATGGAGCTGTTTTAGAGATGGTCATTAATCAGAACGAAGAAGTTTAGGACAAAAATACTCCTCTTTGGAGTCTGACACAGGGGAAGGCACAGATTGCATTTTGGTTCTGACGTTTCTGGTAGATAGGCAGGCACTGAAGCATGTAATGGTGTTACTTGGGGGCCTAAACTTGGATAGTTTATTGTTTAGAAATGGTTGACTAACTGTATATGATTCCATGTTAAGGTCAGTGAAAACCGATCCATATATCTGACCTTCACCCATCTTTACAGGTAAGGCAATGGTATCTGATTATTGTACTGCAGGAGTGCTGAGGCCTGCCATGAATCCATGGTGTTTATCAATGATGAGCCAATATAAATGAATGTGGGTTTTCATCTTTGATAAAGCCATGGTGTCAAGTAGTTTAGAAGTGGGTGAAGAAGGAGGATGTGTCTGTGGTTAGTGATATTAGCTGCTGAACCAGAGTGGGAGAGTGACATGAAGCTGGCAATTTTTCCAGAGGATGGAGAATTCACTGTACATTGTGAAGAGATTAAATATATGTTGTAGGAGCTGGGGTGAAGATGTTATATGCTGTAAGAAGGTTGGGGAAAAGGCCATGAAATTCTGATCATCCATAACAGATTTTCTTTAGAAGAATATTATGTTAAGCTAGCATATGGAAGGAAATTCTTGATAATGATTTGGAATAGAAATGTCTGAAATGGGAAGCGTAATATTGTGGGATGGAGTTGTAGGGTAGCAGGCAAATCCATACATAATGGTTGACATTTTAGGTTGTGTCCAGTATTTTTACTATGATTTTGTAGGTAGGTATATCCTAGAGGTTTTTATTTCTCTTCCCTTAGTAGTAATTAGATTTTTCCTTTGTTTACAAATTATAAATCTGTTTGAAATGGTTATGATAATTCAACAGCAATGATGTCAACCTGAGTTTTCCATTCTTTCCAAGCTCATCTCTTAGGTCATCTGTGAGCCATCATTTGGGTTACCTTTAATTCTAATAGTTCAAAGAAGAAAATGTGTTGCGGAGTGGCAGTGGTGTCTTAAGGGAATGTTTTATGGCACTATCAGTTTGCAGAGTTACTAGTTGTCTATTAGTAAGGGCAAGTTTTGGATTTGTAGTAATAATCCTAAAACCATTCTGTATACACGGTTTTAGAAGATTTCATCTTAAAGTTTACATGATTGCAAACACAACTGGACAGGTGTTTGACCTCTATCTACTTCAGATAAGGAGATATTGAGTATTATTTGTATACTATTCATTTGTATTGTAATAATTGTCATATTTCTCTAAATACCTCAACAATCAAGTGACACAGACAGAACTGCTTAGCCTCACAGCTGTATGAAGAAATGCTGCTAGAAGTATTTGTGTTGCTTGAATAATTACTGAGATTTTGTAAGCTGTTTATAAAACATTACACAATTCGTATTTACTGTGGATATTGCGGATAGAAATGCCAGTTTAGGACCTCAAATTGAATGAATGCAACCACTGTAAAGGTTGCTTTGTGATGAACAGTTTGCCATTTACAGTTTTCTAGTAACACTTATAGTTCTAGATATGAACAGTTGTTTGAACTGTGAAATGAACTAAGTTTTTTAAAGGCTCAGGCCCCATCCTCTGGGAGTTGAGTACAAACGCATAAGAGCTCCATTGGAGGGAATGAGTTAAAGGTAGTTAAAAAAACAGAAGTTTGTTAAGTAATCTAATAAGTAATTGTGATAATTTAATGACAGCTTCTAACCTATCAAACTTTTTTCAAGAATTGACACACTCTAAAAGTTGTCATCTGGGTCGCCAGGTGCCTTATTTACCCCAAACTTCCTATGGCACTGGATAAAAGCAGTGCAGTACTACATATTTTACCTTAACACACCCCTAAGAAAACCATGGTGAGGTAAAGCAAAGAATAAATGCTTATAATAGATAGTAGTACTATTGATAATGATGATGATGATTGTAATAATAATAATAATAATAATAATAATAATAATAATAATCATGATAGTCATAGGTCTCAACCTTCCATGTCCAAAATCAGGAACACTAGCCCTCATAATGTGGAACAAATGGGAAAAATGTGGAACACAAACTACTGGCTTACTAACAACTTCAACCAGGAACATCACAGGATTGTTAAAATATGCTGGTTTTACTTATAAAGACGATCTTTTAATGAATTAATATGATTAATTTCTATTTACAATGGATTTCACTTAAAAAAATTTCTAACACTGAATGTGTGACAGAGTCTTTCAATGTGGAACTTTGAGGAACTTCGAGGAACATGAACTTTTTAAGACCCCAAATGAGGTACGTTCCTCGTAATGAAGTGCACTTGAGAGGTATGATGATAGTAATAATAATAATAATAAAAAGTGCATAGTATAATGAGAAGTTTTGACTGAGACTTACTCACTCTTGGACATGATTTATTTAACCATTTAACAGTTCACAAACTGTCTAGTCTTTGAAAAAGAAACTTTATCTAAAAAACACAGTTTGGTCATAAATACTTATTCATTCCCTACTGTTAAGCACCTCGATTCCTAGCAAGTTTGCTTTACCAGTTTTATCAACCTATGAAGAACAGTAGGTGGTTTTGATGATAGTCTGTTCAGGTTGTCATGCAATTGTTACAAAAAGTCTCAGAGTGTTATGTAAGTGCTAAACATGGGCTGATATATGTTGAGATATACAGTGCAAAAAGATATGTGTGTCCTTGTTGTTCCCTCACTACAGTGATCATTATTGTTATTGTCCACTGATATACTTCACTAGTCCCCTCCTTGTTTGTGAAAAGTGTATCTGACAGACCCCCCCCCCCCACTGGTGTTCTCGTCTTTTACTGAAACTTTTTTTCTAACACCTCTACCAATATATTTTCCTTGTACTCACTTGGAATAGATATTTTTGTTTTAATGTTAGAAACTGAATTTGTCAGTTATTGCTGCTACTACCCTCTTTTTTTACCCCTCTTTTAATTCTATTTATAAGCTTTTCTGCATACTTTCTACCTACATTTTGTGACCTCACTCCTAAGGTCTTCCTACCAGTCCTTCTACTGTCAGGAGCAGTATTTCAGTTTCTGTTTATTCTTTTATTTATTTATTTAACATTTGTTAACTGGGAAAGTCCGACTTGGAACAAAGCCAATTTTCAGCGGCGGCTCGGGGAGAAACGCTTCAGATGCATGTCTTTGTAATGTGGGAGGAAACTGGAGCACCCAGAGGAAACCCATACGAATGCAGGGAGGACATGCAGACTCCACACAGAAGGCACCCCAGCCAAGAATCAAACTGGAGAACCTCTTGCTGTGAGGCGACAATGCTACTGCTGCACCACTGCGCCTTCCTTTTCTTCTTGCTGTACTTGTGCTACATCATATACCATGTTTAGGCAAACTGTGATGCTCCATGTCTATGCCTTTCAATCTCAGCAGGACTCTGCTTTTCTTTCTACCCTCTGCCGTACAGTTTTTATCCATTATGTTTGCAGTCTCGGTATCTCTGTTAGTGCAATACATGTACCCGGTTGATCTCATTGTATTGGTTACTGTCATTACATGGTATTACAATGTATACAGCCCATTTCAATCTTCCTGCCATTTGTCCTTTTTCATTGCATGTTATCTAGTTGTTATCTATTTTACATTTTGCTTGATTGCAGAAGATTGTATGCCTATCTAGTCTGCCTCTTAAGTGTTTGTGACATCCTGCTCCCCTCATTCTTCCCTTCACCTTCACTTTGTCTCCAACTATTAAATACTTAGAATGCCTTAGTGGATTCCCCCTTTATCATGCATTTCAGAAGCTCTTTCCATGGATCTGCAACCCTCTCTGAGAAGAATGCTATTGTAGCTCAATGGAGTAGTTGCTCCCTGCAATCTGCTGCATGTGCCTCTTCTTCCCCATCCTTCCTTGCGTGGCAACCCATTCACATGTCTTTGACATAATGTTATGGATCTGTATAATTTCCTGCATCACTTCTGATCTTTACTGAGTAGTTGCTTATGTAATCCTTGTCCATAGCCTGCTCTGTCCATCTCTCACAACCCTCTGATAAGTTTTCTTCTGGATTCATTTTATCAGCCTGACATACATGTCCTTTAAAACTAAAGACAATGCCCAAAATGAGGCTGGGTCAGAGCTTGCTAAAGTGGGAGTATAACCTCTGTTTCTAGAATCTATTTCCCTGGGAATACACCCTAGCATTTTGTCACTACAACCATTGTTCTCTTCCTCTGCTCCTTGTTATTCAGACTAGGTGCGATTAACTCCATAGATCATTTTTCTACTTTGTTGACATTGGTTAATTTATACTCCTTCATCCTTTAGCTGATACTTCACACCGAGATTGTTGTAGCCCAAGTGCAATTACATCATGTTTGCCTGCACTGAACTTTATCTCCTGTCTTCTGTCCACTAGCTCATCCTTTACCGGCCTTTTCCTTTGACTTTTCCTCATCCTGCACAGCCAATCTCTGCAACAGTCCTATTCTCTGTTTCATCAGATATGTCTGAAACAAGCACAGTACTGAGTACTTGACCATCACCAACCTCTGCAATACTTCAGTAGTCACTTTTCTTATTCTTGAGATTGCTCACCTCACAACAAGTCTCTGAGTCCAGTTTGTCATTCTTATACTTAATGTAGTTTTCCTAGCAACTGCCAATGCAGGATCAAGTCAAAAGCCTTGGTGAAGTCCAGGTAAATCATGCCTTCTGGTATTTCTCAGTCAAGTTCTCCTATAAACTGATCTTAAAACTGGATAAAGTATGAGGGAGTTTATACTGGGAACTGTTTTGTCCTCTAGGAAAGCATCCCACCTTTCCCACAGTATTAACTTCATGACTTTCCCTGCCACTACTGTTAGGCAAAAGGCCTGTAATTCTTTAGATGTTTTCTGTTCTCCATCTTCTGTCATCGATTCATCAGGAACTTCTGCATCTGATCTGCTGTAAGTTTCATTCAGGAACACCACCATGTTACTTTTTGCCCCTGCAACAATAATGACCTTTGCCCTTCATAATTTAGTTTCATAGGTTCATAGGTAGGTACTAGGCTATCGGCCCTAGGGCCTGTACAACCCTAGCCAAAAAGGTACCCTGGCTTTCGCCACCCAAGAAAATTTGTTTCCTGTGCCCCTGTTGAGCAGAGCCAAAGAAGTGATCCCCGGGGTGAATTTCCTATTTCCCATCCAGTCATCAAGATTTTTCTTGAAGACTGCTAATGAGGAGCTTTGTTTGATATAGATAGGTAGTTTGTTCCAGATTATGGGAAGTCTCTGGAATAGGAATCTATCTCTCCAGCATTTTCTGTTTATTGTGGTGACAAGGTTTAGGTCCCTAGAGTGTGTAGCTCGGAGGGATTGGGATTTCTTTAAGTGGGGCATGTCCAACAGCTCTGGGTTTGACATAGCTTTGTATCTTAGGCAGAGATTGCCTCTGAGTAGGCGATATGCAACAGAGTAAAGCTGGAGTTTTTTGAGACGGTCTGCGTAGGGCATCTGTTTGAGGCCGGTAATCCTCTTTGTGAGGTATTTCTGTGGCCTTTCCAGTTGTTGTAGATGTCTTGTGAGGTACATACCAAAAGGGGCGTTGTACTCTATAATGGGTCTAATGAGTGATGAGTAGAGGGGAACAATGACCTCTTTTTTCCTGGATGTGATGTGATGAGATGTGCCATGTAGAAGGATTTCCTGACTACTGTGGCAATGTGATTATCAAAGGAGAGACTACTGTCCACCTGTGTCCTGAGGTCTCTTATCACACTTTCAGTGTTAAGTAGACTACCACCTATGTGGTAGCTCATGGGTACACAGTTTTTACTAGAGGGGCTGACAGTGCACTTTTTGGCACTGAGCTTGAGGCCATGGCTTTGACACCAGGCATCTGTCTCAGTGAGGCCCTTTTGTAGGATGTCCATATCATTAGGAGTTTCAATTATGGCTCCTAGTTTGCAGTTATCTGCAAACTTGGTTAGCCAAAGACCTTCTGTGTTAGCCTGTACTTCAGCAAAGTAGATACTAAACAGGAGAGGACCCAGGACTGAACCCTGTGGTACTCCACTTGTCACTGGTATGAAGTCTGATTTGGAGTCTGCTACTTTCACAGTGTGGGATCTGTCAGTGAGACAGTTGGCAATCCATCTTGTGACATAGGGATTTATACCTAGTTTAGTGAGTTTATCTATAATTCCAGAGTGGGGGATGGTGTCAAAAGCCTTGGCGAGATCTAGATAGGCTGTGTGAACCACCTTACCCTCATCTACTGCTTTGGTGACTGCTTCAAAGAAGTCAATCAGGTTTAGGAGACATGATCTGCCTTTTATAAACCCGAACTAGGTGGGGTTTAGAGTTTGGAGATTACCAATGTCTTTGTTTATAAGTTCCATGATGATACGTTCCATGGCCTTGCAGTCCAGGCTCGTTCGACTAATGGGGTGGTAGTGCCCAGGGTCCATGGTGGCTCCCCCTTTGTGGAGTGGGATAACAGTCACTGTGCACCATTCAGTGGGCACAAAGCCTGAGGTGAAGCTATGATTGAACATGGTGCTTAGGTGGGGTACCAGTTCATTCTGTAGTTCATGTAGAACGCAGCCTGGGATGTTGTCAGGTCCCATGGATGCTGTGTTCTTGGCTTTGGAGAGTGTGTTTTTTTACCTGTGCAGCCATGATTACAGGAACTTTGCATTCTTCTGATATAGAGATGGGCCCTTTAGGGGGTGGGGGTAAAGTTAGCACTGAACCTATCTGCCAGGATGTTGGCAATATCAATTGGTTCTGTATATTTAGTGCCGATGTGCTGTAACTCAGAACATATCTGAGTGTTGCCATTGAGATTCTTGACATAGCTATAGAATGCTTTGTGGTTGTCTTTAGAATCAGTGATGATTTTGTTTTCATAACTAGCTTTGGAGGATTTTATGAGGAAGCTCAGCTTCTTACTGAGGCTGACCATGGATTTCTTCCAGTCATGGGATTAAAATTTTTTTTGCAGTCTCTTTCTTCTGTTGTAGAGTTTGTTTATGGCAGGGGACCACCAGATTGGCTTCATTTTTTGGATAGCATCTTGGTTCTGTTAGGGATAGCATGATCCATGCACTCATGTAAGTGCTTATAAAGTGCATTTGTGTAGGATTCTGCAGTCATACCTTTATTTTCCGTCTGCATGGGTGTCTTGAAGTTTGCCACTTCTGTCTTAAGAAATGTGAAGTTGGCTTTGGAGAAATTTTTTATGGTGGTTTCCCTAATGGGGGTAGGGGAGGGATGTGGATGTCTAGGCTGATTAGCTTGTGGTCAGAGCTGACCAACAAGGAATTGACCTCTGGTGTGAAACACCGGTCGCCCATGTTGGTAATGACTGGGTCTAGGATATTGCTGGCCCTGGTGGGGGTGTGGATAAGTTGATCCAAGGCATTGGAATTTATGAATTTCAGAATACATTGAGCAAAAGAGTTGGTACATGAGTAGTTTTCCCAGTTAACGGTGGGGTAGTTGAAATAACCCATTATTAGGGTGTTGGGTTGTACCCTAATATTTTCCAGTGTATCAAGATATGAGGAGGTGGAATCCTGGGGCATGGTGGGAGATCTGTAGCAAGTTACAATTTGCATTGCGGTCTTGCCCAGAGTTAGTTGCACTTGGATAATCTTGGATGCATTATACTGAGCAACTAGCCTGGAGGTGTGGATATTCTTAATGAATATGGACACGCTTCCACCTTTAGTGTTTCGGTCCAGGTTTGGTGGCCGAAAGGTGTGGTATGAATTATAGCCTGATAATGCAGGGGTGCTCTCTGGAGCCTTGAACCAGGTCTCTGTCACTGCACAGATGTCGACGTTCTCCATTTTAAGGAGTGCCTCAAGTGAATGCATTTTGAGGTTTAGACTTCTAGCATTTAGTAGCATTACCCTTAGATTTTGCTTGCTTGTACTTGTTACAGTGGTGAATTTGTCATTTGAACCTTGCCTAAAAAAGGCACTATAGGGGTGGCAAGAGCCTTTGCCAGTATCCAGAATCCAAGGGCGACAAGTGCAGGCCATCTGTGGCAAAGCATTGTGGTCTGTCGATCATGTCATCCCAGGCAGACAGATACTGGATCTCCTTAGAATGACACCAGAAGCTTAGCCAATTGTTGAAGTCAATCATTTTGTCCTTGTACTGTGGTATCATTCTGGGTGATGGCAGGATGCTACTCAGTGATAGGGTCATACCTGCTTGGGGTACCAGATTGGAGAGCTCCTCCATGTCTCTTTTCATGTAGTCCAGGGAGGTACGTCTGAGGTCATTCACACCAACATGGACAATGACAGAGTCATATTTGTACTTGTTGTGGAGTGACCTGAGTGCATTCGTTATGTGGCGGATCCTGGCACCCGTCAGGCAGCTGACAATAACCTTCTCCTTGTTAGTCTGGTGAGTGGAACATCAGTGTGCCTGACTATAGAGTCACCTATAACTAGAGTGTTGGATATGTTGTTATGCATTATGGGCTGTGGTTGAGTGGCACACTGAGTTTGTGGGCTATGTGTCATTTGGGTTGTATTGGGGAGGTGGAGGTTGCATGTGTTTCTGCTTTGGAGGTCTCTTTTGCGTGAGCAAATTAATATTGAGAGCCTCTGTGAATGTATGTGTGTGTTTTGTGTTGATATGTGTGTGTTTTGGTGGTGTAGGTTTTGAGGGATTATGTGATGAGTGTGGTGTGGTGCAAGTGTTTACCTTCTCCTCTTGACTGTCTAGTCCAGTCTTGGGTGAAGAGAGCTTTGCTTCCAGTTTGGCTATATAAGTGCATCTCTCACAGGTTGTAGTGTTGGGTGGTAGGAGGAGAAGGTTGTCAGTCTACATGAGACAATTGCTGCATTGTCCCAAGATGCCCAGATTCATCAGGTAGACAGAAGAAAACACCGGGAGCTGACCCTTAGACATGCCTGGATAGGTGCTTATTTATTAAGTACTGATTACGTTTGTTTTCAAGATGTTTATCTCGCATCTAGATCCCATCAATCTAACACCTGAAAGACCACAGGCAACACCATTAACATCCTCCAACCAACAAGTAACCCCACAATTGAACCACTCCAGGGGTCACTACCACCACCACAGGATCCCACAATTCTCCAGAATCCAACTACCACCAGAGAGACACACTGCGGCAAGGCAAGAGGGACCTCAAGCATCTTGGGAACCAGCCACAGAGCAGATGGAAGCAGGGCCCACAAACAAATGGATCAAGATCTTGAACCAGTCTATAAAGCCCTTCAGCAACTTGGTGAAGAAGATGCTAGGCCAGGGTTGTTCCTTTAATCCTCCTAGACATAGCAACCTGATTAACACTGTCATTTATTTGAAACTTTTTGTCAGGAAAGTAAACATAAAACTGTTTTTTTTCCAAGGCAAAGATTGGGGAGTAGGGATGGGGTTGATCAGGGCAGCAGCCACAGTTTTAACAAATGGAGCAAGCTTAGTGATTTCTGACCCCTCCACCCACCCAGGTTTAGCTGCCTTTTTAATCCAAATGTAAGGCTGACATTAGAATATTATCAGAAGACTAACCCTCAACCAAGAAACCCTTCTATAACCTTGACAGGGAAGAAATCATAGCACTGGACCAATTGGGAAGGGACAGGTCTAGGAGGGTTATGAAAGCAAATAAGGGAGGGGCATGCTTTTCACAGATATGGCCACTTATAATATTAAAATAAAAGGAATTTTAAAAACACCCAATTTTACAGCCAAATGGACTTCAATAGTGTAAAATGAGACTACAAGGACATCCACAGGGAACTTCTGCCCCTCGATGAGGTTGACTGAACAATTAAAAACTACATGGCTTCCTTACAGTACCTTTCTCAAAGCTTCCCATCTTCTTCAGAATTCCAAAACTCCACAAAAACTTACTGGACCCCCTTATAGACCAGTAGTGGCTAACAGTGGCTACATTACTTAACCCATCTCAATCTATTTTAAGGTACAAATCAAACCACTAGCCAAAAAGAACAAATCTTTCATCCTAGACTCCCTTGACATTCATAAAAAGATCAGGAACATCCTAGGGACATCCCAGTGAGTGCAGCTTCCACCCTGGTTGTTACTGATATGGAAACACTTTACTTGGTTCTAACATATGAGTACTCCGCAGTCATTGAGGCTTACAGTAGGGAATGTGCAGCTCTCCTTAATAAAACAGAACTTCTGGGAAAGCTCCTCAGGATACTGCTGAGAAAACAGTTTTTTTACCTTTCAGTGGCAAATACTTTAGACAGACTACTGGCATAAACATGAAGGCAGCTATGGCACCAAGCCCAGCTAACACCACTTTGAGAAAGTGGAAGGGGGAGGCAATCTACTGTTCCCCCTACCACAACTCTGTGTCCTGATACATGCACCTTATTGATAATATTTTCATCATCTGGGACTCCCTCTTCCATGAATTTTTTGAACACATAAGTAGGTCCCCCATCTTTCTTAAATTCACCACCTACTACAGTAATGTAAAGAGACGGCACATTTCCTAGACCTCACCATCACCAAGGACCTGGAAACAAGGAGACAACCTCTACCATAAACACACAATACTTAATTTACTCTTACATCATTACTAGTATGCATCCTTATATTACAAAGTGAATGTTATTAAATCTCGGAGTCTGCATATAGCTAGAGTCTCAAAACAGCTTACAGACTTCACTAAAAAAATCTTCAAAAAATCTTTTTAGCTAGAGGCTATAGCATCATATTTCTAAAAAAACATACTGGACCCTATTAAAGACAAAAAGTTCATCAATGACACTTCCCTTCAGACTCGGTAGACAGACTACTTGGGGAGATTGAAACAATTCTAATTTCATAAATTTTAATCATACCTTGACTTAGTAATGGGCTCCATTCCTGTCATGGTATTAGAAACTCACAAGACTTAGAGAAATTAAACTGGGAGTTCAGGAGCTTGCTTAGAAATCCTCAAAACCTAAAGTGGGATAGAAGCGTGACTAACCTACTTCAAGGACTAAATCTAGATCAAAAATCAATTTAGAATAACTGGATCATTATCACTGACAACAGACAGCTTAGCAAACTGCCCCCAGGCAGGCCAAAATTCATTTTCAAAAGAACCAAAAACATCAGGGGTTATGTTAAAAGCAAAACAAGGGACAACAGCCAGGGACCCAAGGATACTTCCAGTGTCGACTACCAAATTGTAACTACTGCCGCCTGATGAGTAAGTAACTCTAACAGCTCCAAATATCCTAATATAGGAAAAGTGTTTGAGTGCTTAACCTGGTTTCTGAACACAGAAGCAGTAGTTTACAGAGTTAAATGCATATCTTGTGACAGTTTTTATATAGGAAAAAACATTAATAAACTTGAAAGAATAGTGGACAACATGATCTTCAAATGCCACATAGTTGATAGCCTTGACATGAGCCCTTTACAAGGCAACAGAAATGTATTCCTTGAAAGAAAAAAATCAAGTGGTAAGATAAGACTGAATGGAAATATCTGGCTTGAATGTTTCCTGCTCTATAAAAAGTGATCTCATTTTAAGAAAACTCAATCACAAGGTTTTCTGCTAAGAGATGCCTGCCTCATTATGCTGTAATTTCCTACTTAGAAGGCAGGCACCAAAGTTATTGTTCTAGCTCAATCTTCCCACCTAGCCTTCCATGGACGATTGTTTATTTTGTTGGAATAAGGCTACATTCACAGGGGAGCTGTTCTATTTATAGTCACTATGTTCAGACTCACTTTGCTCCTCTACCCTGCCCCCTAATCCTTCCCACCCCCCTTTACACTACATTTAAACTTGGCAATCTCCACCCTTTATTCAATCTACCAGTCACTACTAACATCAAGCCCTACCTCTTTTTCTCTCAGAAATCACCCATACTTACATCATCATAACAAACCATGCCTACTGAATTCACTATTCATTTTAACTCCTTCCACATCACATTTCTGCTGCTGATGCACATCATATCCTCTATAATCATCTGCCCATTATAACATATATATTCTATATTATCTGCATTCATAACTTTCTACAATTCTTAGCTTCATAACTTGTTTAATCTTTTGATCACCTAATTTTTGTTCACCATGGAAACTTATACACTCCTGAGCTCTTCCTACCCTTTAACCCCTGCCTAGCTTTTCACCTTTTGTTCTTCTCAGCAACATTCCCTCCATACTATACTTACTCACTCTCCTCACACCAAATGAGTAGTTAGCTCCACCCCTCTCCAGTCATCTCACATACCTTCACTCCTCTATCACTCCCAATTTCCCCAGACATGCATTCTCTTACACTGGAAGATCTCCACTTAGTTTTATTTTATCCAATAAACACCCATTAAAGGAATACTGCTTTCCTCTCTCATGCTCCACATCCTGTAGGTATTCAAGCCTCTACAACAGTTAGTTCATACTAGGAATACACATAACCATGACATGCATTTAGACTCTCCTACATGTATCAATTATTTTCCTTCTGTCCTCACTCAAAAAACAACAGCAGTTACCTGACTGCCACTGCCGATACCTCTATATATCAGACTACATTAACACCTTCACAAATACTACCTACCCACAGCCCTTTAAGCATTCTTATCACATCACACCCATGCCAACACCCATCTCACATACATCAAACATATCAGGGTCCCAGTACCTCATTTTTTCTAATTTGGGTAGAAAAAAACATTTCTCCCCAAATCTTCACATTCCAAAAACACTACTCAATTTCAGCCCCATTATCTCTATACTTCAGCTAAGAGGCAACACAGATCCCAATCCAGTACCACTTAACAATAATGCCTCAACTCAAACCAATAGATATGTCATATTATCTGCTCCCTCTTTAATGCCCATAGCATCAAGAACAAAATTGGCCAAATCAATATCTTTTCAATACAGCATAATCTTGACATTATAGCTATTACAGAAACATGGCTGAAACCTCACACCCTTAGTCTTCATCACATCACAACAAACTATTCATATCTACAAGATTACAGACCAGGCAAAAAACAGGGAGCATTAATTCTCTTCACATACAACCTTAACTACACCATTGTTGCACAAGCTAACAGTAACTCAGAACTGGATCTTAACTGAGTCCTTTTAAAATTTCCAACAAACAACCAAAAAAAAAAACCCCTTGTTATAGCCAGTGCATACCTACCTCGCTCCACCAGCCTCTCTACTAAAATTCAATACCCTCCTCCAAAAATATATGGCAAAGCTCCCCAAAACTGCAACCTAATCATTCTTAGAGACTTCAGCCTTAATTACTTAGGACCAAAAGCCATTGCTATGTCAGAACTCCTGTGCAGCTTAAGTCTTACCCAAATCAACTCTGAAGACAAAACCCTCAATCCTGTAGGAACAACTTGCTAGATCATACTCAACTCTCAAAAACAATGAACTGACAAACTAGGTAAAAAGGCACTGCTGAGAACAGAGGCAAAGAACACTTTAGGACCAAAATCAAAAAACTTTGTAATGCAAAACCAAAAAAACAAAACAGTAATGTAAAGCGCTTTTCATCTGGCTACATAGCCAGACGTCTTCAGACAAAGAAAGCAAAAAGTTTGCAGCATTAAGTATTCACCCTGTATCTAACTAATTAACAAATGAAAACACATCTACATAGAAACAATTAAAAGTCAGTAATTAGATAATGTTAAAACAGCCAGGTTCAACAATTTACAACTTGAAATGCTGCAAATACGTATTAAGCAAGCAACCCCACCATCCCCACCCACCAAACAAAACATTTTACCATAACATTTGTTATCAAATATAATATTAAATATACTGGTTAAGAGTTTACTTAAAATTTACACTTAAACTTATTATTTTACACTGTCTCTAGACACCTAACATGTTGTTTACACAAAGTGTTGTTATATACTCCATTAACTACAAAAATGTACACAGATACTTCAGACCACAGGTTAAAAAATCCATTTAGCTGTTACACTTCCAAGGTGAAAATTATATTCTACGCTAAACCTCCAATTTTTGTATCCAGGGCCAAACAGCAATCAATAAGTCATCTACTCAAACTTTTTAGTTTTAAAATACAAGTTAGTGAGATGACTTCATTTAGTCCTGGTGCTCTACTGGCATTTAGCTTCAGTTGCCAAAACAGTTCTAGTTGTTCCAACAATAATTGGAACGAACCCCCCTCTTAAGTTGGGTATTCACCCCGGGGATCACAACAGTCGCCCTGCTAGACAGGGGACCAGAGAAGTAAATGTCCTGGGTAGAAATAGCCGGGGAACTCTTATGGCTTGGCTTGTATAGCCCCTAGGGCCGATAGCCTAGTATCAACATATGAACCTATGAGCTACACTCACTCAGGTCGCATTACATGAACCTTGTTACTCTCTCACACTTCTTTATTTCTGTTTTATCCATCCTTATGTCACAGGTTCATAGGTAAGGACTAGGCTACCTGCCCTTGTGGACCATTTTAAGCCTAGCCAGTTTCCCCTTTTTGTGCTCAAAATAACCTATCCCATTTAGGTATAGATTGACCTTACTCATCCCATGGTCAGTAATTATATGTTAACCCTAATGAGAATAACTGTGATCATAGCATACATAATTTGAGGGGACCCATGCATGGGATAATGCATTTAGGAGCTTCCTCTGTCCATTAGTAGTACAGGGACAGTCTTAGGGTAAATTTTCTGTTTCCCTTCTATAGATCTAAGTTGTGCTTGAAAGTGAACAGGGGTGAATTTTGTTTTATGTAGATGGGCAGTCTGTACCACAGCAGCGGTATCTTCTGGGAGATATACCTGTCCCTCCAAACCATTCTGTCGATATTGCAGAAGAGGTTTAGATTCTAGACCAAGTATGCTGCCATTTGACTTGCTGATGTGCACTAAAGCCATCAGTAATGAGTTAGGGGATGTCTTTTATGACAGACACAGGTCACCTCTAAACAGTCAGTAGGATATCTAGTATAGTGACAGGGCTTTGAGTCAGTCCATTTAAGACATGTTGTTTAGGCCTTGTATCTTTTAGTAAGGTACGTCTGTGGGTGTTGCATTTGTTGCATGTGTCTGGACAGATACATGCCAAAAGGGGAATTATATTCATTGAATGGCCTAATGTGACCTGAGTAATATCATCTTGTCACCCCTGCTCTCTTTCATTCTAACTCCATCTTCGGTTTGCATCTTTTACACTTCCTCTCCTTTCTTCTTCCCATTTCCCTGCATGCCTCTCTTACCATTTCTCTGTCTTCTCCCCATGGTATAATTTATTCACACTCAACTTTTCTGATATCTTTATCCCTTTCTTTATAAATATATGATGCTATTCCTGTAGCATAAGTCATCTCATTCATTATGGCTTTGTCTTATCCGAAAAGCTTTGCTAAGCATGATTCCATTTTCTTATCCATGTTTTGACATTGCATCTGTAAATACATATTTTTTTAGCATATACTTGTATCTGTAAATATGTTTTGTTCATTTCTTATGTGATCCTGTAGACCTGGGGTGTGCCTGCAGATGCTCCACTGAGATTAGTGCACTACTCTGGTAAACCAATATATATATATATATATATATATATATATATGTATATATATATATATATATATATATATATATATATATATAAACACACACACACACACACACACACATATATATATATATATATATATATATATATATATATATATATATATATATGTATATACACACACACACGCACACACACACATATATTTAAATATATATATATATATATATATATATATATATATATATATATATATATATATATATATATCATCATCATCTTCTTTTGGCTGTTCCCGTTAGGGTCGCCACAGCAGATCACCTGTTTCCATTTCTTCCTGTCCTCTGCATCTTGCTCTGTCACGCCAACCACCTGCATGTCCTCTCTCACCACATCCATAAACCTTATCTTAGGCCTTCCTCTTTTCCTGTTACCTGGTAGCTTCATCCTTAGCATCTTTTTCCCAATATACTCAGCATCCCTCCTCAGCACATGTCCAAACCAACGTAATTGTGCCTCTCTGGCTTTGTCTCCAAACCTTCCAACCTGGGCTGACCCTCTAATATACTTATTCCTAATCCTGTCCACCCTCGTCACACCCAGTGCAAATCTTAACATCTTTAATTCTGCCAAATCCAGCTCAAACTCCTGCCTTTTTGTCAATGCCACTGTCTCCAACCCATATAACATAGCTGGTCTCACTACCCTCTTGTAGACCTTCCCTTTCACTCTTACAGGTACTCGTATGTCACAAATCACTCCTGACACTCTTCTCCACCCACTCTATCCCGCCTGTACTCTCTTCTTCACCTCTCTTCCACACTCACTGTTACTCTGAACTATTGACCCCAAGTATTTAAACTCATCCACCTTCGCCACCTCTACTCATGCATCCTCACTATTCCTCTATCCTCCCTCTCATTCACACACATATATTCTGTCTTACTCCTGCTGACCTTCATTCCTCTTCTCTCTAGAGCATATCTCCATCTCTCCAGGGTCTCCTCCACCTATTCCCTACTCTCACTACAGATCACAATGTCATCTGCAAACATCATAGTCCATGGGGACTCCTGTCTGATCTTGTCTGTCAACCTGTCCATCACCATTGCAAATAAGAAAGTATATATATATATATATATATATATATATATATATATATATATATGTGTGTGTGTGTGTGTGTGTGTGTGTGTGTGTGTGTGTGTGTGTGTGAGTAAATGAATTGGTCGATTTTGTCAAATACAAAAACCCAGTAGAGATGATTGATTTTACATATTACAAGAGTATTACTAGATTAGTTTTTTTAGATGTTGAAATTTTCAAGAAAGAAGGCAGTGAGAAGCTTTTCACCATTATATTGTATAAGAATACAGCAAGTAACACTATTTTGCATTATAATACTATGCATCCCACTTACTTAAAAAGCAATATAGTTAAGAGACAAATCATAAAGTTTAAAAAATTAACGTCAGATTTGGAAAATATAAACAAGCATTTTTTTTTTTTTTATTAAGAGGGTATCCCCAAAGCGTTGCTGTTAGGGGAATTTGATAACATGGAAGAAAGTAAAAAAAAAAAATAGAACAGGTATGGAAAGAGATTGGTCTGTGGTTATGCTGGTAGCTTTTTAATTAGACAGCCAAGTTATTAAGAACATCGTTAATAATAATTGAGATATTGTAACTGGGAATGATGAAGTAGCTAATTTGGTTGGGAAGGAACCTTTGTTTATAAATAGAAAATGTAGAAATTTAAAAAATTATCTTTGAAGAACAAAGTTGGATTTTATAGTCAACATCAAAACAAAGTAGGGACTTTTAGATGTTTTAATTGCTCAATGTACAGATTTATTTCTGTAAGTTCTAATTTTAATGTGATACAACAAAGAAATCCCACAGCATTGCATGTTATTTTACATGTAATGCTGTGTTTGTTGTTTACTATGCACAGTGCCTTTACTGTGATTCTGTTTATATTGGGAAGACAAATAGTTTAAAAGAGGATATACAAACATCAATATGCTATTAAAAGAAATTATAAGAATACCTTGGCTAAACATTCGATAGAATGTAAAAATTTCAAGAAATTCACTTTTGCAGTAGTTCAGTTTTTTTCCTAGAAACTTTAATGGTAACAAAGAGAGGGAAATTAGAGTTTTTAGAAATTATGTAGCAAATTGTTTTGAATGCTTTTGTAAGTCCATGACTTAAAGGAATAGTCAGTTATGTAGCAGTGTTCAAAAGAAATAAAATAAGAAAAAAATGTAAATGATTTAGTCACATGTGCTTGGATCATGTGACCATGTTGAGGTTAAAACTCTTTGTAAGTGGAAAATTAATTTATTATGATGAAGACCTACTTTTAGGTCAAAAGTACTTAATGTTTTTGGCGTAATTAATTTTAATAACTCAAGTTTTAGTTATTCCAGCCACTCTGAACATTTTTGTTGTTCCTGTTTTATATATACATACACACACCCACACACACACACACACAGATATATATATATATATATATATATATATATATATATATATATATATATATATATATATTTATATATTTAACAATCTGGAAATATACTGGACTGCAAATGATTTCACTTGAACTGCATATTTTCATCAATGGCATAATTTGTTGTAGTGTAATTATATTTGCCTGTTACAAAGGTGCTATGATTATGTATCTATTGCCTTGCTTTGTATGTATCTTTATTTGTCTGTTGCTACTCTGTTTCTCCTGGGCTGGTCTGAAAATAGTCTGTTGTGGTTATTGGTCTAACCTTGTTAAAACATTTAAATACCTACCAGTATACAAATGCATGTACCAACATACCTCTTTCTGTGCCTTTACCACCAAAAACGACTACTCAGCTTATAAATAAATAAATACCTGTAGAAGTAACTTACAAACATTGACACAAGCTGTAGACATCTAACTGTTAGTTGTAACACTCTACCAAATCCATGTTTGGTTAACCCAAAGACTGTAATTTCAGGAGCTTGATCTGCTAAACCAGACTTTAACATTTGATGCTGGAAACCAACTCAAACTTATGAACTGGCACAACATGGAAAAGCCTGTTGAAAAACCACTGGAAGAAAATTTACCTGAAGGGAAAGGTATGTGTAAAGAGAAGGTGCATGCAAATGGGAAATGGGGATTAAATGTGGTGAACAGTAAATTGTCTGCTAAGATGATGAAGGAACTCCATTATGTTGCTTTGGTGATATTTGTGTTCTCTTCATAAACCCCTAGAGTGTTACTTGGAGATGTTCTTGCAGGGGTTCTCTGTATACTGGACTCACACTAACAAGTCCTAGGACCTTTTTAGGAAACTTTTTCTTCTTACCCAGTGTCTTGTACAGACTGACATCAGCACAAGGCTTTTTCCCTTATTTTGTACCATTTCTTTTCTTAAGTACTGGCCTGATGTTGAAAAAAACTGAATAGCTGAACCATTTTTTCTAGTTGTAATTTCTTTTTTGAGACACAGTGGTTCTTTTGTTATATTTTTCATTCTTCCTGCAGATTTCATTTCTATCGCTTTCTCTTTCTCTCTCTCTCTCTCATTGTATCACTATACCTGTGCATCTAACCTCCCTTACTCTTTAACCTATTTGCCCAGACTCTTTCACTTCTCATCTTTCACTCTTAATTTCTTCCACGTACCTGTATCTATTGCCCAATTTCTGTTTTACTGTGTTCTGTCTCCTTTCCAAGTCCCTCTCTCTCTTTTTATAGTTTCATAGGTAAGTATTAAGATTGCTGCCCTTGTGGGCCATTTTAAATCCAGTCAGTTTCCCTTTTGGTGCTTGAATTAACTTATCCTTTTGGTGTTATTACCCGTACCTATCCTATGCTTGATAATTATATACTACGCATAATGAGAATAACTGGGGTCATACCATAGATAACTTGAGGGGATCCATGCACGGGATAAAGCACAAGCTGTTTCTGTTGTAAAAGTTCAGGGGTTAGCCTGTGGTAACCTTCTATCACCTATTGACAGGTCCAAGTTGTATTTGAATGTGGACAGGGATTAGCTTTGTTTTACATGGATGGAGAGTCTGTTCCATGGCAGTGGTATCCATCCCCATAACAGCAAATTGCAGAATGTTGAGACCAAAATGCTGAAGTCTCTAATCAGTGAATCCACACAATACCAAAAGTTCAGGACAGTGAAACACTAATACGCATGTGCTGGTGCCACTGTAATTGCCCTGACAGAGTACATTTGTTCAGAGCTACAAGAGCAGTGAAATTAAAGGTTTGCAGTTTTTATGATAATTTACCTGTTGTAAGGATTGTTGGTGGAGATCACTGTACAGTGCGGAGCAAGACATTTAGTTTTTCCCCACTGTAGTGTGATCTTGGAATTGGTATATATAAGTTTCGGTGGTGTGGGGGGGTCCAGGGGGGTATAGTAGTGTATAGTATTGTGTAGTGTATAGTAGTCCATTTAATGGTTATTTGTCATTGTTTTCAGAGATTTGTAAGTGTTTAGATTGGGGCATGCATAGCAGTGCTTCAAAGTTCTGAACTTTTGGCATTATGAAGTTTCACTTTTTAGATAGTTTGGCGTTTTGGTCTCAACATTCTGTAATTCTCTGTTGTGGCATGCGATGATA
>NC_056735.1:1846819153-1846886653 GCF_019279795.1 Protopterus annectens
TGTGATGACAAGGTTTAGATCCCTGGAGCATGTGGCTCTGAGGGATTGGGATTTCTTTAAGTGTAGCATGTCCAACAGCTTTGGGTTTGACATGCCCTTGTATGTTAAGCAGAGATCGCCTCTGAGTAGATGATATGCGACGGAATATAGCTGGAGTTTTTTTACACGGTCAGCATAGGGCATCTGCTTTAGGCCTATGATTCCTTTAGTGAGGTATTTCTGCGGCCTTTCCATTTGTTGCAGATGTCTTGAGAGGTACATACCAAATGGAGCATTGTATTCTATAATGGGTCTAATGAGGGATGAGTACAGTGGGACAATGACCTCATTTTTTCTGGATGAAAAGCCCTTAGTGATAAGGTGTGCCACATAGAAGGATTTCCTTACTGTTGTGGCAATGTGGTTATCGAAGGTGAGACCACTGTCCACCTGAGTCCCTAAGTCTCTTATCACACTTTTGTTGTTTAGTGTACTGCCACCTATGTGGTAATTCATAGGTACATGTTTTTTCCCAAAGGGGATAACTATACTTTTCTTGGCATTGAGCTTGAGCCCATGGCTCTGGCACCAAGCATCTGTTTCTGTAAGGCCCTTTTGTAGAATATCTACATCGTTTGGGGATTCAATAACGGCTCCCAGTTTGCAGTCATCTGCGAACTTTGTTAGCCAGAGTCCCTTAGTGTTGGCCTGTACTTCAGAGAAGTAGATGCCAAACAAGAGCTGTCCCAGGACTGAACCCTGAGGTACTCCACTTGTCACTTGTTTGAAGCTGGATTTGGAGTCGGCTACTTTTACAGTGTGGGTTCTGTTAGTAAGCCAGTTGGCAACCCATCAAGTGATGTAGGGAATAATGCCCACCTTAGTAAGTTAAACTTTAATTTTTAGTGTTTTCTAGGATCATAGATTCATACTAGACTAACTGCCCTTATGGGCCATTTTGAGACTAGCCAATTACCCCAAGTGAGAATCAAACCCTGCAACTTGTGTCTGTAAGGTAAACACCTTACCCATTAAGCCAACCTCCCACCCATCATCCTGATTAATCATAAAAATACCTTTAATGCTCATTTGAGGAGTCCTTAGGAACAGGACTTCACTAACTCAGGCACATGTCTGTTAGGAGCCGGTGCTGGTGTTATTCTGAAAATGGGCCACAACTGATAATTTGACCCTCCTTTAGATATCTTAACAGCTAATATGCTGTTTTGGTCACATCAGAATCTTAAGGATAAGAAGCCCACTGATACCTACATGCAAGGCAATCAAAAAATTGTTCATATTCAAACCAATCAGTACCAGGGGGTTCTACTTGATCCCATTCTCTGCTTTACTCCTAATTCTGAACCCTTAATAAGAAAAGTTAGAGATCAAACTATCGACAAAATGTAGGCATACTATGTATTTTAAATTAGCTGTTCTTCATGCTGAATATGCTCTTTTCTTAATTACCTTAAACTCCTGTATTAATACGCAGCTATTCAGGCTACTATCAAGAAAATAGGGAAGTAAATATTGTGGGAAGAAATAGCCAGGGAAATTGTTATGTCTAGGCTTGTATAGGCCCTAGGGCCAATAGCCTAGTACCAACCTATGAACCTGTATGCAGGTTTATTAATGTTTCCCCATGTTTGAACATCAAAGTGTAACACCTGACAGAGCCAAATGTTTACAGTAACTGTCAGAGCCATCCTAGTTATCTTCATTTACATTCAAGCTTATGTACAACCACTGTTGTAGTTCATTAGCAAATAAATTACATTTCAAAACATCACCTTATCATCTAAGGAACAATTATAATAATTCACTCACTTTTTGCTGTCTCAGTTTGGATAAGTCTGGAATTAAAATGTTTTAGTAAAATAGTACCTGCCAGCTGGAATCATTACCCACAGAGCATTAAGACACATACAGAATCTCCTTTCTTCAGGAAAAAACAGATCTTCCATGTCTTTTGGGATTACTGCCCCATCTGGTCAGTTCTCATTTAGTGTAGATTGGGGCCTGACCACATCAAGAATGAATGGGCTGGACATCCATTGGAGAACAACTTGTTAGGCTAACAGACATAGACGGAGAAAGCATATATGAAAAAAGTACCTTTACCTGTTTATATACCATGTACCTAAAGGCACTGTTATACTAATAGACCGAGACATTCAAAATAAAAACAAATTTAAACTACAAAAGTTGTTCTCTGCAATAGTTATACAAATGGTTAAATAAAAATAGACATTCCTTTTTGTTCTTAAATGTGGAAACATTCATCTAAACCAATGCTCTCCTTTTGAACACCTAACTGTACATGTTCCTAGCAAGCCCCTTTGGAAATATATATTGACTTAAAATAATTCATCTAAACATACATGACCTCTTATCAGCATCCTTTATTTTCTACAATTTTTAATAAAGAACATTACTGTACATGGTTCAAGAATACAACAACTCACCTTCCAAGCTTCATTAACTTCAGTATGCCTCTTAAAGAGTTTTTTTACTAGAGTCCCAATTACACACTTTAAACTAGGTGGTTCAGATGAATGTTTTAATAATTCTTTCTAAAGTATATTTGACAAACACCTGTAAGACATTTAAAAAACTCCAAAACTCTGACTTGCTTAACTCCAGAGTCCAGGATTGTTATGACCCACTGAGACCAGGCAAGAAAATACTAAGACCATCTAAAAGCTAATGACCTCACAGCTTATTGGGAATTGTAGTTCTCAAGTGTCCCTCATTTTGTAGAATGCCCCTGGTTTTGCCTCTTATTTTTTGGTCTGTTCCTCATTGTGCGGATTATATGAATTTCTGGAAAATTGTTGAAGACTGCAGTCCTTAAATAATGACAGACATTTGAGTTTTTGATCTCATATCTTGCAGAGAATGCATGCTAATGCAAAACTTGTTATATTCTAGCAACTTTCTAAGTATATAAGAGCAATATTTAAAATATGTAATTTTTGGGGGCCTTTATTCCTCATTACTTTTTGGTTTTGTATTCAGTTTTTGTGATAATAGATTTTCCTTTTAGACAAACTGATATGTTTGTATTAAATTCAAAGATTAATACAAATTATCAAAATATGTATTCATTGTCTGGAATGTATCAGACCATGATAGACAGAAGCCCTACATGGAGAATTAACTCACTATCAGCCTAACGGGCAATTTCCAGATGCATTCCTTTCCCACTGGATAGATATAGAGTCTATCTTCCACATTTGGGATAAAGTTGACTCCAGAAGTGATATCACCAGGAATGGCCTATGTAAGGTACCTTAAAAATTTGTGTGTTGGATTCTGTCTCTTAAATGCAGACACACACACACACACACACACACACACACACACACACACACACACACACACACACACACACACACTCACACATACACACACACACATACATTAAATGAACAATAGGGTGTACTGCATGGGGAAGCTGTAAGTTTATCACACTATAATTGTCCTCCACATGCTGTCACTGAGTTCATGTTGGTTCCTGGCCTCACATAATCTGATACTGAACTGAATCCTAGGCAGAGATCTTACCTTGTTACCATCTTCATAAGCACATTGTTATAAATATTTATTTATTTATTTATTTACGTATTTATTTATTAATTTTGTTTGGTTTAGCACTAAGTTGTTTAGGGACGAAGGTCGGGGTAGAAACATTTTGTAGATTTCTTTCATTAGCATTTAAAATTTGGTCTAACTAGCAACAGTGCAGTACATGGAAGTTTCAAGTCTGCATTTTATTAGGTGGAACTGTTGAGTGATCCTTAGAAATCCTAACCTGAGGTGGAAAAGAAAACAATTAGTTGGGACCAGAGAATTATGACAGGGTTCAGAAGTGACACTGTAGTTAGTGAATGTGTTAAGGAACTTCACAATAGATGTAGCCATGTAACTGTATGAGTGATGAAATCCCCCCCCCCCAAATGAATTTAATAACAGGAGATTATGTTGACTTATCTGGAATACAGACCTGCACCTTCCTTGTTTCTAGGTCCATAATATCAACATTAGATTGGGCAACTTCACCTTACTTTATTAAATCTGTTTTATTGGTTATGTTATACTTGTAATGCTTTAAATAGTTTAGAAGTAGATATAAATGTAATTTTCATTTGTCTCTTGTCTTTGGAAAACAATTAAAAAGTTAATAACTGCAGAAGACAGAATGTGTTTTTTCATACATTCAGTTTACCAGTCAGATTTGTTATATTCATAACAATGGCTGGACAGTTTCTATATATGCAGCATATGTTCTAATCTGTTTTTTATTACACAGAAAACAGAAAACTCTGGAACCCAGGGCCATCAGAAACTCTATTGAAAATACTGGCAAATGCAGATGTCTCATCTCTTTGTCCTACACTGGCAGAAGATGAACTCGGTAACCATCATTTTGATTATTTAAAAATAAATACCAAACAATATGTTGCTTATCTCAGTTTAAGGTTAGGAGTTTTGAAGCAAAAAAAAAATAGTTGTGCACCCTTGAAAGAAGTGTTGGTATGGTAGTGTAGCTGTAGTGCAAGTTCTGCTTTACATAAAGTGGTATTATCATGTTTTATTCATTGTTTTGTTAGTCAATAACCATAACAGTTTTACAGGGGAAGCAAAATGAGTAACTCCCCACAGAAAATACATAAACATAAGTGAAACAGAGAAACATTGAAGCAACAGTCTTATGGTGTACAACAAACACAATTAAATCATATTAGGTACTTGGATTAATTTCCACTACTGACGCTGGAGTGTAGCATTAAGGGGAGTGCATTCCTAAGTATGTCATCTTTCAGATCATGTGACATTAAACTGAGGTCCCATCCGCTTGATTTGGTGGTAACACAAGTGGATGTAAAGGATCCCATGGCACTTGTCAAAAAAGAACAGGGGAAATTCCCTCATTCCCTGACCAAATTTCCCCTAGTGAGTATAAATACCAGCACAGGTCTTCTCTGAAAAGAGGATACTGATTTAAAGGAACTAATCTGGTCAACAAAGAGTAAATAAATAAATGAAATATATATTAGAACGTCTGTTCAAAAAAGCACATAAATATAGGATATGTAATGGGGCTGATGAAAGTATTTCCTAAGTATAGTGCTATCCTGAAAATTCACAAACAGAAAAGCCTCATGTGCTCCCTAGGTCAAATTAAATGAAGGGTAATATTTCTAATATTTTCATAACCCCATTACATACTCATTTGTACAGTAGTTATAAAAGGGAAAAAACTATTGAAAATGAGCATGTGCAAACTGTATCACTTTTTACTTTTTTTTCTACAACAAATCTAAAACATAGGTAAATGAGACACCACTCATTTTGTAGGTCATGTGCATTTTAGTTCTTATTGCATTTGGTATGTGTGTAACATTTGCCTACTTGATTTCATGTCTGCATTTATATTCTTGATGTATGTTGCTTTCCTTCCAACTCTGAATAACATGCTGGTTAATTATTTCATCACAGAACTTACATGCATAACTGTAAAAGTAGTAAATGTGAAAAAAGAAACTGATTAAATGGTGGTATGGTTAAAATATAGAGCCAGTTGCTAGTGAAAATTAGAACCACGACTTTGGCATTATTTAAAACTAGACTGAATAAATGTATGTGAGAAAGCAAATGCAGTGTATAGGTTCATAGGTGTTTACTAGGCTAATGACCACAAGGGCCTTTTTAAGCCTAGCCACACATCCCAAATTTCTGACAAGTTCTGATACGCTTGATAAGTGTAAGCATGGGCCTGGGAGATGAACCATTTACAGGTTACCTGTTTGCATTAGAGAGACATATAGGTGTCAAACCATGGATGAATTTCCGGTTTCCCATTCAATTGTTCAAATTGCTCTCGAAATGGGTTAGGGAGGAAGTCTGCTTCACATGAATGGGGAGCATGTTCCATAGACAGGCTAGTCTCTGGGCTACATACCTATCTCTCCAGCAGGCCCTATTTATATCACAGGTAAGGTTTAAGTCTTAATTCTGCTACTGTTTATTTTGTGGATATGCAGAAGGTCCATCAGAGTGGGGTCTGACAATGCCCTGTATGCCAGTCATAGATCTCCCCTCAAAAGCCTGTAGGAGACTGAATACAGAGATAGGGCCTTGAGGCGGTCTGCATAGGACATATTACTTACATCCTGTATTCTTTTAGTGAGGAACCTCTATGGACGTTAAAACAATTACTGCTGTCAAGTCTCAAACCCAGGACCCTGGCAACTAGGGCATAGTGCATTAGCCCACTACGCCACTCAGCTGTAAATACCTCTTAAAATAAAGTAGGAATCTGGCAGGTAAAAGGACTTGTGAGAATCCCTGAGATTCAGAAACATACCTCAAGTGAATGCAGATTACCTCCCACAGATACAGCTCATAGCACAATGAACCTTAAAGCTTATTATGAATTAAGAAGGCAAACACTTGCTGCTCAGTTCACAGCTAATTACTAAACCTGCTCATGCCACAAACAGGACCTTTACTGAAAAAAGAACTTGCATTTGTGGCTAGGACTGGGACTGGGAAATGTAATGAGCAAAAAGGAAGCACATGCCTCAGCATGTGCACATGAGCTAAGATGCAGTAAGATGGGAAAACAAGCAAGGTACTTTAAAGGGGCCATTGCAATGTTTAAACATGTTTTTAACCATAAAAAAAGATGGTAATCAGAGTATTGCACAGTAGGTAAAAGGCGTAGCAAGCAGAAGAGAATACTTAAGAGAAGCGGGGAAAGTAAGGATAAGATAGGGAGGGGCGAGGGAGGGCACAACTTTCTTTTGTGGGTCAGATGCCCATTTTGTTTTTTTTTTTTTTTTTTGAAAGGAAGCTGAGGAACAATGTAAGGTACGGTGAAGGTATGACAGAAACTGAATGTCAGTAGTAGGGGAAAATGCACAAATATACATAGACAAAAACTGAAAGGTGAGGTGCTGACACATTGAGGGTGGGGGAAGACGGTGGATTTAGATCTGCACAAAGGGAAGACATTGTTGTTGGGGAGAACTGGACAACAAACAGAGAAGAGCATTGACACACATGGGGAAATACCAGGATGGGAGTTAGGGTGGGTACAGCCTTCATGTACTGTTTGTGCAATACCCAGCAGGACATCAGGCAGCACCCTGACCACCCACCCCACTGGACCCTGCCTGAGGTGGAGATGGCAGTGACAAGTAGTGATGTAACTCTACCAGCCACAAGCAAAGCCTTTCTGAGTGGTTGATGTCAGCTTCCAGCTGGTGGTCTATAACATATCATTACCACCTCAACCAGCCTCTTGCATGTGATGAAATCCTTCCCTCTGGTACTACCAGTGGGAACAGTGGTTCTGCCAGCTAATGAGGCACTACCATGAGTTGGAAAGATGGTCACCTGGTTGTCCCCTGTTGCTGCCACCAGGGAGGCAGCCCATTATACTGGTTGCAAAGATGTAGAGGGTGGTCTGGCCTGCTAGGGGACGGTAGACAATAGCTGGGCTACAGCTGCTGTACAAAACAAGAGTAAAAATGGAGAGAAATAAAATAGTAAACAAAAAATAATTACAAATGAAAGAATACCGACAAAGGAAGGGAAGAGAAAGACAAAAAACATTTAAACAACATAAACATTAATAAAATATGAAGCACATTTAATGAATAATATTATGCAATTATACCATTACAGATAAACAAAGGCACAATTTGACTAAGTGCATGAATGTATAATGTAAATGTTATTATGTTAGAATGCTCTGCCTGAGCTGGGAGGGGGGCGGGATAGGTAGCAATCCTGATGTTCTAGCCGTGGGTATGAAACTTGTGGAATGGAATTCTGATATGCCTATACAATGCAGGCACAACATGGTGATTCTGTGAACACGTGCCATTTTGTACCTATCTTTTTGTGTAACGGTGGCTGGTATACAAGAATCAAACTGCAAATGTCACACAAAGATACGCCAAATAACTCTATTGCTCAAAATCTAAATATTACTCAGTGTGTAATACTACTATCCTGTACATTTTAACATAGGCAGATTTAACACCCCCTCTGTGACACATATGCATGCTGCTGGCAGAGAGCATATGCAATAATGTACACTCGTAAAACAATAGTAATTTCAGAAAGAAATTGAATAGTACATACCCATTCCATTTGCATATTCTAACAAAGATTATTCTCCTGTATGACCCCCAGAGATGTAAAAAAATAAATATCTTTAAATTTCATGGCTGCAGCACATATAATTACTGTGCAGAAAAGCAATGTCTGGGTATACTTGTCAGATACTTAAAATGCAACTCAGTTGCACTTACTTCAACCTCTTACCACTGGCTAAGAAGATAAAGGTGGCACCTCCACATGTCTCTGTAGTGGTGCCTACACTAGTCACCCATGCATGCAACTCTATGCATTCAGAACATGAATGAACAGGTCAGCCACTGTCAGTCATCACATAGATGGTACTTCTCAGTGGGGTTTTGTTGGAGGTTGTTGTCTGATGTGAACTACACATTGCATCTGCCATGTATACTGTCCATCTTTATTCCTTTCATGGGGGGGGGGTGAAGAATGTACCACAGCTATATGAACAATTACTCTGGGTATGCACTGCTATGCAGTTGTGTGTTTAACAGACCATGTACATCATGTGTGTGTGTGTGTGTGTGTGTGTGTGTGTGTGTGTGTGTGTGTGTGTGTGTGTGTGTGTGTGTCCGTGCATGTGTAGGTGTGTGTTTAATAGACCATGTACATGTGAGTGAGTGCATGTGTGTGTATATGTATTTATATATGTATATATATATAGATATATATATATATATATATATATATATATATATATATATATATATATATATATATATATATATATATTTATAGGAGCGCTACAGAATCCTGAAAGACCAAAATCCTAAACGTTCAAAATCCTGAAAACACACCAGATACCAACACTTACTATATTCCAGCATAAGTACATATAGAAATATATTACCCTTCAACTATATGCAGGGGGGCAAGCCCCCTTGCACCCCCCCACACCCCCTTGCTACTTAACTATAACAACTCCAAGATTGCACTTCAGTACACTAAGTGCAATCTCAGAGTTGATATATTTAAGTAGCAGGGGGTTTAGGGGTGCAGGAGGGCTTTCCCCCTTGCTTATACTTGGAGAAGATTGATATGGTTTATATTTTATTTGTTTCTGTATGCACTTGTGCTGGAATATAGTAAGTGTTGGTATCCTGTGTGTTTTCAGGATTTTGAGTTATCAGGATTTTGAACTTTCAGGATTTTGGTTTTCAGGATTCTTTAGCGCTCCTATGTGTATATACACACACACACATATATATATATATATATATATATATATATATATATATATATATATATATATATACTTATATACATATATATATATATATATATATATAAACACACACACACACACACACACACACACACACACATATATATATATATATATATATATATATATATATATATATATATATATATATTTATACACACACATGCACACACATACATATGAGCACCTAACAGTAACACATAGACCAGTAAATTCTATTAGGGTGCATGTATGAAGTGTACGCATGTACATATCCTCATATGAAGTTATTCTTTCCTCACACATTATGGTTGCAAAACAGAAGCCATTAAAATGCAACTTCGCCTATGCAGAGAATAAGATCTTATTGCAACACCTGCATTCCATAGTTGAACTTTATCAGCCATGATAAATGTGACCAGCCTTTTTATGACAGTGCCTGGCAGGATGGTCACTTACATAAATGCTGCCTGAGGCCAGGGCAGAAACTGCCATCATGTCAGATACTGGGCCACTGACACAATATATGCTGCCACAGAGCATGCCGCCTACCTGACACAGGAGTTTAGGGTGGCAAGATGCTGTATTTTGGCTAAACCACTATTAACAGAGACAAAGACAGAGGAGTTTCTTACCTTTCTGTGTTGGGGGTATGAATAATCCATAGGCCATGGTGGAGTGCTGGACATGGGAGAATCTCCATTGGAGATGCCCCAGGTGGTATGTCTGTTATGTATTATGTTAATTCATACCAGGTGAATTTGTACTGTACTGCAGATTACATCTTCTAGCCATTTTTACTTAGTAACATCAAAGCTTCAGACTACAAGACTAGTTGTACAAGGTAGGGTTTATCTTGTTATGTGCTACCAATCTACCCAGTAGTTATTCATTCACTCGTATTAATGTAATGGTGATGAGTCTTACTTATTGGGGGTATTTCTCTTTGGTGTCTTCACAGATGATGTCTTATCAGTCTCATTCAATGTGGATATACCACTGCCTGATGTCAGAAATTACTCAGAGTCCAATTATCCATACCCCCATCTCTCTCTGAGGAAATACCTTCAAATATAACTGCCCAACTATCACTTGGGAACATGTCTTCAATGCTCTCTCTAAAGCTAAGAACACTGCATTGATGGGCCCTGACAGTATCCCAGGCTGCCTTCTAATTAACATGAAGCATGACCTGTCAGGCCCTCTGAATTCAGTATTTAACCGTAGCCTCCAAATAGGCTTTGTGCCTAATGAATGGGGAACAGCCACCATCATCCCTCTGAACAAAGGGAGGCCATCTACAGACCCTGGAAACTACAAATCTCTAAGTCTCACTAGTCTCATAAGAAGAGCCATGGGCATAATTATTGTGGAAATGATCAATAATGAAAAGGAAATCTCCAGACACTGGACCCAACCAAGTTTGGTTTCACCAAGGGCAGGTAATGCCTACTCAGCCTGGTAAACTTCTTTAAGAATATTACCAAAGCAAAGGAAAATGACAAAATGGTTCACACTGCACATCATGACCTGGCCAAGGTAACTGACAAAATACCCCACTTGGGCATTGCTGACAAACTCAAGATGTTAGGGATAAGCTCTTATGTCAGCCAGTGGATAGCCAGCTGGCTCACAAACAGGACCCAGGAAGTTAGAACTGGGGAGTCCACCTCTACAAAGAGGCTAGTCACCAGCAAAGTCCCTCAGGGATTGGTCCTGGGACTGCTCCTTTCTGACATCCACTTTTCTGAAGTTAAGGCCAATGTCAAAGGCCTCAGGCTGACCAAATTTGTAGATGATTGCAAATTAGGAGCATTCATAGAATCATCCACTAACACTAATGTTCTCCAAGAAGGGCTGAAATAGACAAATAATTGGTGTCAGAGCCATGGACTAAAAGTTAATGTCACGAAATGCATAATACTATCCTTTGGGAACCAGCCACTACTGGTAACTGTAATATTGACAACTCACCCTAAGAGTTGACTCAGTAGTCAGGGACTTGGCAACATGAACAGATGGTAATCTAACCTGTGACCATCATGTGTCTACAGTAATGAGGAAATCATTCTATGTTGTGCAACTTATAAACAAACGTATGCCTAACAGGTCCAAGAAAGTCATTGTTCCACTGTATTTGGCATTCATCAGACCTGTCATTGAGTACAATGCCTCCTTTGGTATGTACCAAACTGGGCACATCCTACAGTTGCATTGTCCACAGAAGTTCTTCACTAAAAGAAAACAGGATGTAAATAACATGTCTTATGAAGACATCTTCAAAGCCCTTTCCCTGCATGTATCCTGCAGCCTGTTGGGGAGTGATGTATGCCTAGCATCCTCAGACTCCACTCTAATGGACTTCCTGCATATCCACATAACAAACAACACCAGGATTACCCATTCTAAAGACTTAAACTTTGCCTGTGATATAAATAGGACCTGCTGGATAGACAGTTATGTATCCCAGAGACTATCTCTTCTCTGCAGCAGTCTCCCCATTGATGTAAATCAGAACTCCTGTCTTACCCAATCCAAGTGTAACTTGGACAATTAGATGCGGAACAGGAAATTCATCCCTGGTTTGGTATCTATGTCTCTGGTGGACGCAGGCAGCCTATAAATGTTTCATCTCCTGAACCCCTCATTACCCTAAGGGTACCAGAACTTGTTGTGAGTTCTACATAATTGCAACTTGCTAATATTTGGGTTACTTAGCGTGTAACACGCAGCTGTATTTTGTGAGTTCTACCCAATTCAACCTGCTAATGTTTGGGTTACTTTAGCGGGTAACACGCAGTTGTAGTAACTATTTGAAACTTGTTGAGACTATAAGTGTTTAGATTATTGTAGTGTGCTACACGAGGTAGATAGACCGCCTGGAACTTGCTCCGTCTCCCAAACTATCTCCAAGCTGATGTTCTTTTGTTTGGTTTGCTGGTACACTAATGTTGCACTTGTCACTTTAACTGTCGGCTCCTTCCCATGTATGGCTCTACATGAACACTGATGTTGAAAAAATATTTTGAGCTCTCTCTGCTTACTGCTTGCTGCTTCTTGCTGTGGGATGGATTTGCAGTGTTCTTAAGACACTCAGTCTTGCTGGCTGGATTCTGCTAAAATTCAAAGTCTAGTTATATTTGCATTCACAGTCTGTTGCATACAGAAACTTGCAGAATATACACTGATGAGAGAATATACTTTGCAGCACTTGTCTTTAAGAGCAGTAACCAATAACTTTTTTATAATAAACCAAACGGAAACACATTACAGCTTAAAAGTACTGATCCAACTTTACTTCTCATATAGTACAGATGATGTGAGAGATATAACATTTACCTCAGAACACCAAATGTGTTCCTACCATACCCCTCACATAGCTGGATTTATACAGCTCTTTATATACACTTTTTAGTCATGCATAAACATATTTTTGAGGAAACACATTGTTCTGTATCCTGTAGAAACAATACTAAGCTTCCTTGTTTAACAATGTCTTGTAAGAAACCAGCTTTTCTGACAGTGTGAATATCCTGTAACAGTGTCCTAATGTCCATGTAGAAAAACATATTTTTGAGGAAACACATTGTCTGTATTCTATTTGGATCTGTGTATATGACCATATGTTCTTGTACCAATGCTGATAAGCATATCCTGTTTTTTATGAAGAAAAACATATTTTTGAGAAAACACATTGTCAGAGATCAGCTTTTCTGACAGTGTGAACATCCTGTATTTTATTTGGATCTTTGTATAAAAAAACATCTGTTCTTGTGTCATATCCTGTTTTTCCATGCAGAAAAACATGTCATTGTTCTTTAAAAGCAGATTTTGCATTTTTGTTCTTGCATACATCCTGTTTTGAGTCTGTAAGGGAATAATGTCCATTCTTTAAAAGCAGATTTTGTATTTTTGCTCTTGCATACATCCTGTTTTGAGTCTGTAAGGGAAGAATGTCCATTCAGCAGATTCCTTTTCCAAGCCATGGTCATTTAGTATGACTGCTGATCACATATTAGTAAACTCTGTTTCTGCATTTAAGCAAGCCTTTTCTTTCAGCATATTTACAACATAATTAATTTCAGATTTATATTCATAAAATCTAACAGATGTAGTCGCTGAGTAACTAAGCGCTGCATGCGGATTTTTACCTTAGCTGTTAACCGCACATTTGAAGTACTTCTAACTGTCTAGTCACTGAAATCTCCTAGCACATTTAGGTATTGTTATCTCTGTCTCCTATCCATGCTTGGCTATACTATTAAGATACTGACTGGGCGTAACTATTTCTTTCAAAGCTGCCTATTACCTTGGTTACAAGATTAATTACGTGAAATGCCATATATAACATTGCCTGCTCATAACCTCTGGATGCCTGCATTGCCTACTAACCTATTTCTTTTCATAGCTGCCTGTTACCTCAGTTACACATTTGGTTATGCTGAATTTTACAATTTTACAATTGTCTGCTTTTACCCTCTGGATGTCAGCATTGCCTGCGTAACTTTTCTTCTCTCTCCTTGTATGCTCTAGCTTGTGCTCCTGCCTTCCCAGCCTAAATCTATTGAAAGTACCCACCTGGACACCCGGGCTAAGTACCACCAATAAACAGACAGTTACAACCTACCTGAAAGGCCTACCACTCCCTGAATAACTTCCATTACAAGGATTTTTTTTTAAAAAACATAAAAGTATGTGTACTGCTCTAATACTTGGTAGTGGTTAATTTGACTATAACTAGGTTGCAGTATGCTTCCCTGCTAGGACAGCCAGCAGCCTCAACTCCCCTCCTCTCTGCTGCTTGATTTTCCAACTTTTCACTACAGTTTTTATCCTATCCTGACTGATGTTAACTCTCTCTACCTGATATCTCCCTTTCACACCTCTACTGCATTAAACTGATTGGCGCTCCCCTACCTTCTTACTGTCTCCACTTCTGTATCCACACTCTCCTGTCTCCCCTATACTGCCCCTCGACATCTTTCATCTACTCCCTCCACTGTCCCAGGACTACCTACCCCTCTTTACTTACAAACACCCTTTCTCTGCCCCTTTTTTTATAAAAGCCCCTATCTTCTATCACTGTCCTTCTTCTACATATATACTCACCTCTTCACTTTCTCTGAGCAGTCCTCCTTCTCCCTACACTTCCCTGCAAAACTTACCTTGACTATCTCTCTTACTGATAGTCTTACTCACTCTCTCCTCCTTTGGCCCATCCCGCTCCGTTCACCCTGCAGGCTCATTCTGCTCCCCTACCCTGCCCCCAATTCCCACCTGCCCCCAGCACCTCTACATTTATTCCTAAACAAACCCCTCCTACCATATCTACTATCCAATCATAGGCCTCCTCCTATTCCCCTCCCCCTTACTCTTTTATCAATCTACTATCCAATCATACTCCTCTTATTATTACCCTCCCCCTTATTCTCTCTTCAAAGTATACTCCTCCTCTTTTCCCTCTCCCACTACAACTCCTCCCTCTCCAATTCCTATACCTTCACCCTCTCATTCTTCCACTGTCCTTTTCTACAATATCTAACTCTCTCTTTTCACTTAGACCATCCCTTCTCAACTAGCATACCTCATTACTTCTCTCTCCACTATACATTAACCTACTCTGTCCTAACATGCCATACCAAATCCCCTCTACTATCCAATCCCCCAGCTCCCTTCTCATCTTACTAATACCTCTTTATCTTGCTACTTCTTACTCCCATAAAGCTCCTCCATTCCTCCCTCCTACTCAAACTATCCCTAACACCCAACTACAATCTCTCCAACTCTCTCACTTTCACTCCATATCCTCCCCCCTTATTCCACCTAACCCACTACACCTCTTTCATCCCAAACTATTCTCTACCACAACCAAAACTCTCTCTCTTAAACCTCTGCTAACCCTTAACAAACACCTACCATACAAACCTTATAGACTAAAACTTATCACTTCTAATGTCCTTGCCTTATCTGGAGACATTCATCCTAACCCTGGCCCTTGCCTCAACACAAACTACCCTTTCCCTCCTCCCTCTTCTTCACCCTCAACAAATAACACTTCCTCCCCTTTCTCTTCTCCTCCCACTTCCCCTCTCAGCACTCTCAAGATCTTCACTATCAATGCCCAGAGCCTTAACAACAAATCTCACCATGTACAAGCCTGGATTAATCACAATCAACCCGATATCCTAGCCATCTCTGAAACATGGCTAAAACGCCATATTACTGACTCTGAAATCTTACCTCCTGGTTACCACATCCTCAGAAATGACCGTTTAAACAAAAAAGGTGGAGGCTCTGCTCTAATCTACTCCAATCCTCTCTCTCTAATTCCTCTTCAAATCCCTACCCCCAAATTCAAAACTTCTGAAATCACTGCAAGCCTTCTCCGTTTAAATAAACATAAAAATATCTGCTTTATTTCTTTATATATCTCCCCTGGCAACAATATCTCCACCCTTGAAGATATTCTATACTGGGCCTCAACTGAAATAAAATACGAAACCTATATTCTAGGCGATGTGAATATCGACTGGAATAAAATCAACACACCATCCCCCTCACTATCCATTAACCTTTTCAACTTCACCCAAGTAGTCCTTTCAACAACTCGCCCTAACAAAAATCACCCCCCAGGGTCCATCATAGATTGGATTCTAGTCTCCCATCCTAACAAAATCACTCTATGTGGCACTATCCCTGACACCTTCAGTGACCATCTCCCTGCCTTCATACATCGATCAGCTACCTCCATCCAGCACCAACATCTCTATGTCCAAACTCGCAACCTCAGCAACTTCAACCCCTTAATTTTTTCTAACATCCTTAAACAAATTAACTGGCAACCCCTAATCACTCTCCCACTTGACAACGCTGTTGAGCATTTTAACTCTATCTTCATAAATACTCTTAACTCCCTAGCCCCTCTAAGAAATAAATGAATCAAAGCTAATTCTGCTCCTTGGCTGACCAAAGAAACTAAACAAATTATGCATCACAGAGACAAATCCTGGAAGCTCTATCAGAAAAATAAACTGTCCTCTAACTTGCTCCAATACACCCAACTCCGCAACCAAGTAAAAAAACTTATTACCAAGGACAAAAAAAACTACTATAATAAACTTCAGTCCAACAACAATAAGAACCCAAAACAATTCTGGAAATCGGTCAACTCCCTTCTCCATCCCGGATCACTGAACAATCCCTGCCCTGACCCTAGTTTAACTGACAGTGAACTTAGCTCCCATTTCAACACCTTCTTTACCGAATCTATAGCTAAACTAACTAAAACATTCCCAACTAAGAATCCACCTAACTCCCTCTTCACAACACCCAGCAACCCAAATAACAATCCCCTTAATTTCCATCTCATACCTGTTTCCACCACTTTTATAAAAAAGCTTCTATCCAAGCTAAAGCCATGCTCTAACATCTCTGACAACATTCCCTCCTCCTTCCTCAAACATGCAGCTGAAGGTATTGCTCTCCCAATTAGTATTCTGATTAATAGATCTTTAAATGAGTCATACGTACCAAACCTCTGGTGTTCTGTCTTCATTCTACCTCTTCACAAAGGAGGCAAAAACACCACTATTTCCAACTTCCGCTGCATTGCCCTACTCTCTCCAATATCTAAAATTCTAGAAAAATGTGTCCACCACCAACTTTTGCCTTATCTAATTCAGAATCACCTCCTAACACCCACCCAGCACAGCTCCCGTCCTGGCCACAGTACCATAACCACCTTACTAGCCTTCCTAGAAACTGTCAATCAAGCCCAAGACTCTGGACTCATTGTATCCACAGTACTGCCAGATCTTTCAAAAGCCTTCAACACCATCTCCCACACTCACCTTCTCCATCATCTCACCAACCTCAATCTCTCCCCTAATACTCTATCCTGGTTCTCCAGCTACCTATCTGACAGATCATAAGCTGTCAAATGGAAGAACTCCTCATCTTCCTTCTTGCCCACACCTACTGGCGCTCCTCAAGGGTCCATCCTTGGACCCATGCTTTTCAACATCTTTGTAAATAACCTTCACACCGTCATCCCTGACACCACAGTCATCCAATACACTGATGACTCTACCTTGGTCTGTGTCGCCCCCAGCTTTTCTGAATTACTGACCAAAACTCAATTAGCCTTTTCCACTACAGAGAACTGGATGCACCAAAACCACGTTTCCCTCAACTCCAATAAATCTAAAATACTAATTTTCCTCCCCTCCAAGGTTTCCTCCTTTGACAAAAACACTTTCAGTGTCCTAAGCCAAACTAACACTGCAATTGAAGTGGTCCCCTCTGCAAACCTCCTTGGCATTACCTTAGATGAACACCTCAAATTCGATCTTCACATACAACAAAACATAAAGAAAACCCACCGAAAGCTAGGTATGCTATATAAGTACAATCACTTTCTTTCCAACTCCTCTAGGCATACCCTGGCAATCACCTACCTCCTACCTTCCCTGCTATATGGAGCCCCTCTTCTAACCAATCTGTCTGCAACCAACACCTCTAAGCTCGAAGCTTGCTATAATAAGATCTCTAAATTTGCCACCAAATCCAAAACAGCAACTCACCACTGCCTCAGCCTACAATCTCTGAACTGGTTAGAACTCCCCAACCACCTAGACTATCTACAACTAACCACTGCTCACAAGTTAATATTCTCCCCTGATAAATGCCCAGTCCTAAAAAACATCCTTCCTCCATACATCCCAAACAGATCACTGAGATCTGAACACCAAAACCTAATCTCCATCCACAAACCCAAACGTCCCGCTGGCCAGCATCTACTCTCCTTCTCCCTAGGTAAAAAATGGAACTCTCTACCTCCTTCACTTAGAACTATACCCAACACTGAATCCTTCAAGACCCAATTTTCCTTCACCTATCTTCCAAATGGAAATGCTCCTGCCTTCACCCCACATAAAATACTGGGATCCCACTAGGCTGTCCTAACTCCCACAGCAAAAGTAAATTAAGGCACCAAAGTTACACACTGGAAATCAGTCACTGTACTTTATTGCAGAAGACAAACGGTAAGCGCTTTCATAACATAATGTTGCTTCATCAGACCACATCACTACAACTGATGCTTGGTTAAATACTAGGACAATTAGTATGACATCACAATTTAAAGAGATATTACTCCACTAACATAAGAACATATATTGAAAATGCATAAAATATATAGAAAGGTGTGTATTTACACACAATAATATTTAAAAAAGGGGGAATGTCATCTCTGATGGTTATTAAAATATATATATATATATATATATATATATATATATATATATATATATATATATATATATGTACATATACACACACATTTTGTGCACATATAACCATAATAGTACAATAAAAAATATATAAAAAACTCATATTTAGTATTTAAGGCGCCTTGCCTTAAGGTAAGGAACTAATGAGGTGCAGCCATTCAAACCAGGATATCTATCTGCTTGTAATTTAGTGATCCATTGTTGTTCTAATTCTTCAGTGTGGTTTTCTACATCACCACCTCTGTTTGTCCTTACTATTTGTTGTAAAATTAAAAATTTAAAACAATGACTACTGTCTGTATTCAGGACATGATTAGCTAGAGCATTTGATTGCTTCTGGTTCCGTATGTCCCTTATATGTTCTAACATTCTTTCTTTAAAACTCCTATTTGTTTTGCCTACATAAAAGGCATGGCATGCTTGGCAAAAACAAAAATAAACAACATCGACACTTTTACAATCATAGTAATTCTTCGTATAGAGTTTAAAACATTTCACAGGATGAATGTACTCATTTTTAGTGTAGACATGCTGACAAGTAGCACAATTCCTGTACGGGAATGTTTGAGAGATTTTTTCTAAAAGACTGATGTTCTCTATTACAGAGCTGCTGCTTTAAAGATGCATTATTTCTAAATCTGAAGTTTGGGGTGTCACCAGCTGTGGAAACCAGACCTGGTATTTCATGTAATAAGTGCCAATTCTTTTTAATCATTTACGTATACTTATTGATGTCACTTGCAAATCTAAACACTATTCTAAACTTATTTCTATCAATACTTGTATCATAATGTATACTTGTATCAGCACTATAAGAGCTCATGTATGGTTTACATCTTGTAGATCTCAATTTCCATGCATCTGCTATCACTCTAGTGATTTCTGAGCTAGCATAGCCTCTTCTTTGAAATTCGTCTTGTAACTTATTTAAAGCAACTACTGCCTCTTCATCATTATTATGTAGGCGTAGGGTTCTATAGACTTGTAAAGTGAGGACATTTCTAGGTATGTGTCTCGGGTGCATGCTTGACCTGTGAAGACAGGCATTGTTTCTTGTGGGTTTGTGATAAATACTGGTTCTTATTTGCTTTAAATCAGTAAGGGTGACACTCACATCCAAGAAATCAACACATGTATCAGAAAAAGTAAAAGTAAACTTCAAAAAGTCTGTAGTACTATGCAGGTAATCAATGAAATTACTGATATTTTCACCATGCCCTTTCCACAAGACAAAAACATCATCCACGAAACGGATGTACCAGAGAATGTAGCCAAAAAATGGGTTAACATCTGACAAAACATATTGTTCTTCCCATCGTACTAGTGATAGATTGGCGTAGCTATTTGCACACGAAATGCCCATAGCCACGCCAATCTTCTGTAGAAAAAATTGATACTGAAAAGTTACAATGTTATTTTCAAGTATAATCGCCAATAGTGCACAGACTAGCATAATCTTATTAGTAGTCAGCTAGTACATTGAGTACATTCATCCTGTGAAATGTTTTAAACTCTATACGAAGAATTTCTATGATTGTAAAAGTGTCGCTGTTGTTTATTTTTGTTTTTGCCAAGCATGCCATGCCTATTATGTATATATGTATGTATATATATATATATATATATATATATATATATATATATACATATATATATATATATATATATATATATATATATATATATATATATATATATATATATATATACATATATATATATTTTAATAACCATCAGGGATGACATTCCCCCTTTTTTAAATATTATTGTGTAAATACACACCTTTCTATATATTTTATGCATTTTCGATATATGTTCTTATGTTAGTAGAGTAATATTTTTTTTAAAATGTGATGTCATACTAATTGTCCTAGTATTTAACCAATCATCAGTTGTAGTGATGTGGTCTGATGAAGCAACATTAAGTTGTGAAAGCGCTTACCGTTTGTCTTCTGCAATAAAGTACAGTGACTGATTTCCAGTGTGTAACTTTGGTGCCTTAATTTACTTTTGCTGTTGTTGTGTGTTTTGGGCACTTCAGTGTACCTGCAGCCGTTTGGTTTTTGCATCTCCTAACTCCCACTCCACTATACTCTCTTACTTATTCTTATTGCTCCAAAGATCCAGAACTAGCAGACTCCAAGCATGTAAATATTGTAATCATCTGAAAAAAACAAACAAAAAAAAAAAACACATTTTTTTACTTGTAACTTTTATTGCTTTGTATTACTGATGGAGCTTTTTCTAACCTTGTATTTTAACCTTTATTGTATTGTATGTCACTTTATAACCTGATTTGTACTTTAACCTTTATTGTATTAATTGCTGATGGAGCTTTTCTCCCCTTGTATTTTAACCTTTATTGTATTGTATTGCTTATGGAACTTTTCTCCCCGGGCCTCCACTGAAAATGGGCACTTCTTGGCCCAGTGGACTTCCCCGGTAATCAAACTGATAATAAATAAAATAATAAATAAATAAAAAGGCCCCAGTAGTCATTAGCCTAGAACACACCTATGAGTCTATGATGGCAGCTGAAATTTGGCATGGTGGGGGTGGGGTTCAGTGTCAGTATTGAATACTGGAAATGTGGATGCCAGATCCACACTCCAGTCATTGGACATCAACTCTGTGCCAGTGAAACCCAACCCAGAGACACAGGAAGATCCTTAAAGACAGGAGTTTGCAGACAGGTGGAGCCAAGTGGGCTCATCTTCCCCTCTGGCACAGTCAGTATTGGGTTCTGCTAGCTCAACTTTGCCTGAGGATAACAGGAGTGATTAATGTGCTGTGGCCATAGATGCCATGGATATTTGGCCCCACCTGAGCTAGCTGTCTCTTTGTTCATGACCCAGCAAATATACATGGCCATCACAGGACATGCTAATAATGCCTCAGTTTTTTGCTGAGATGGTATATATTTACAGGATTTGTTAGATAATCAGAAGGACTGCATGTCCCATATGTGTGAACTGATGGACATGCTTTGCAGACAACTTGCACAACGCAGGTTTCCCTGTGCATATAGCCAATGCGCTAGACACACTTTCTGTGGCCACTCCACCTCCAGTGTTGAGGGCCATCATACATTCATAGATTCATAGGTGAATGCTTGACTAACTGCACTGGTGGGCCATTTTAAGCCTAGCTGATAAATCAAGGTCAGAATCAAACCCTGTACCTTGTTTCTATGAGGTGAAGATCTTAGCCATTATGCAAAACCCATTCCTTTATTTATTTATTCCAGTTTGATTACCGGGGAGGTCCACTGGGCTAGCGGGCCCGTTTTCAGCGGAGGCCCGGGGAGAAAAGCTCCACAGAACAAAGTTTATTAACATAAACTGCCTCTGACTTGCTTGTGTCACTGTCTCTCACTTGCTGAACTGGACTGGTTTGAACTCCCTCACCTCCTTCAGTGGTATCAACTCTCACTCGCCCACAAACTAGTAAACCATCCACTAAATGTCCCATCCCTCCAGAATCTACTCCAACCCTATCGCACCACCAAACCACTAAGATCCAGCAACAAAAATCACTTGCAGATCACTAAAGCCAATAACTCTGCTGGTGAAGCACTATTCTCTTGCGCCATAGCCAAATTATGGCACTCACTCCCACCCACAATTACCTCCGTTCCATCATGCACCCACTTCAAAACTTTACTAAAAGTGCACCTAAAACATGCTGGCTATGCCCTTGCAACTCCCACTCTAATATCATCCACCCCATCCAACCACTACCTTTCTTTCCACTCCACTAACTACCTTGATTATAGCAAGCTCAGATGCTCATAAGCCTAGTACTTATTATACAGCAGGAACTTCTCATTGTAACATTTGTTAATGTCTGTTATGTACTTCACAGATAAAGATTCTAGTTGTCTACTGATGTACTATGTTCTTCATCTGTAATATGTTGTAAGTAATTGCTATGTTAAATTGTTAATCGCTATGTAATCCAATGTAACTACTGTCTGTTTATTTTACTGTGGAGCTTTTCTCCCCGGGCCTCTGCTGAAAATGGACTTACGTCCAGTCGGACACTCCCAGTCAACAAATTTAAATAAATAAATAATAAATAAATAAATAAACATTTTTCAAAGATAGTTTAAAATACAGACAGTGGGTTTCTTCAACAAGAAATAAAACAAACAATACAATTTCAATTTAGTTCATGAGATAAATGAGAATATAGGATAACAGCTGGATTTTACTATTTAGTTACAGGTACAAATTTGCAATTGAGAGTGAGGTTAGTAAGGTAAGAAGGTTAGCCATGAGTGAAGGGGGAGGAGAGTTTGAGAGGTATGGGTGGAAGAGTGCTTTTCATTGGTTGGACACATTGTGGAGGTGAGTAATGTCAGATGTGGACGTCTATGAGGGTGTGGAATTCCTGCTACTGAAATGGACAGTACAAGTAATCGCCAGCTTTCACACAACACATCCTCAACTAGGAAGGGCTGAACAGTGGCTGAGATCTTGCAAGGAGAAGGTGCTGCCATGCATGGGGACATGCATGGTTAGCACATGCATTTCCTTTGGATGCCCTGGATGTATCTACAGGAACTTATTACAATACTGCAATATCTGCTGAGGCTGTGTCACAACAGACACACACACACACACACACACACACACACACACACACACACACACACACACACACACAATTGATTTACTTCTTTTTTCTCCCCTTCTTTCATTCTGCAGATGTCCTATTGCCCCACAACTTTTGCTGGGTCTAACAGCACTCCAGTCAACCAGGCTGTGTAAGGAGAGAGTCGTGGTCAGTTGTCTGTCTCTGCAAGATCACTCATACACTCATGTTGTTGAACCACAGTAGCAGCATGACTCAGTTATAGCCCATCTGGGTGTAAATGACCTGAGATGTACCTCCCTGGATGACAGGAAGAGAGGCATGATGGATCCCTTGAACTAAGTGTCTCAGGTAGGTATGAGGCACTGAGCAGCATTCTGCTTTCTCCAAGGATGATGCCAACATATAAACAGAAGATAATTGACTTTAATGATGGCTTGGTTTTTGGTGTCTTTTGAAGGAGATGATATATCTGTCTGTCTGACTGGGAGGATATGGTTGACAGGGCATGCTGCTTTGCCAGGGATGGTCGGCACCTGTCCCCTCTAAGCTTTTGAATATCGACTAAAACCTCGTACTCCCACATAGTGCCTTTTTTATGCATTGCCAACCTGATAACCTTTCAGCATTGCAAAACCAACCCACACAACTCCAAAGGTATTACTACTGAATGCCATGAGTCTAAACAAGAAACTCCATTCCCTACAAGCTGTTTTCACCCTGGAGAATGCAAACATCTGTGCAGTTACTGAAACATGCTTTGAATCCATGAAGTGCATGGCAGCAGTATAGAACTATAATGCCTTACATTAATTTAGACCAACTACCACAGAGGAATTGACAAAAGGTGGAGGTGTCTCAATTTACATAAAAACAAACACACAGCAAGGCTGGTCAAACATTTGAGATTCTCCACATCCAAATTAGGATAGGCAAAGTCCCATACCATAACCTTACATGGCTATAGGTTCCCCCATGACCCAGAAACCCATAACACATACTCCTCATTCAGCCAAAACAATATCCATGGATGTCTTTAACTACCCCTCTATAAACTAGGAATTGTACATGACCCCAAACATCCAGGCTCAGAGATTCCTGGACTTTGCAGACACAAAAACCCTGAACCAGCTAGTCAGTATGCTGAATAGGGATGCTAACATTCCTGATATGGTCCTCACACACATGGGGGAATGTTGCCCCCCCCCAATAATAATGTCCTCATTGGTCTGGTTGGACCATAGAGCTGTCTCCTCTGAAATAAAAATAAAAGTCAGTACCTCAGATAACCTTGGAACTTTTTGGAATTATTCTAAGGGAAACTTCCTACTATTAAGCGACTCTATAATTCCTACAAAGAACTCGAATCAACCAATCCACAAAGAAAAAATATATATGAGTCCACCAAGAAGACACTGGATAAGTGAACCAATGATACTATCATACACAAGTTTTATTTAAAATACATCTGGTTAAGCGCTTTCATCTAATAATAACTTAAGACTTCATCAGAACCTCATCTGTTAAATACACGTTGTTTAATTTTCAAATAATTTAACACGTATTGCTCCTACCTATCAACTAAATAATTTTTTAAAAAACATACCCCAGGATTCACGAAGCCTCCATGTAAGAGTTATAACTCTTACACGGAGGCTGCAGTTAAACGGAGTGATGTCAGCATGCTTTGCATATTCATGAGAGCATACTGAATCACACCTAAGTCTAACACGATCCGTGTAAGACAGTAGGAGGCGTGTCCGTAGGCTGAGCCCTGCAAGCGGACACGCCCCCAGAAGTGTAAAAGTGCCCAAAGTAAACACCCACAACAGAGTCCACGGAAATGTGAATAAACACAACACAACACATGCCCCCACAGACTATGAACATAAAATATATATAAATGAACATGTTATATATTTTTTTTAAATTGTAAAGATGTTTAACCGTGAGTGCGCTCGTTTGCGCGGGCGTGCCCGTAGCGCAGCTACAGTTAGCAGTCAGTGGGAAAGGATATAAGAACTAAATATGCAAAATAAGCCAGGAAGCAATAGCGTAGCGGTAGAGATGTTGGCTGAAGAGCAGGCATTCATGGTTTGAGCCCCCACAACACCAATTTTTTTTTTTCAAAATAAGCAGGAAACAAGTCCCTGACAAATATGTACACATAAAACCCCAATATATGTAAAATGTAATGAAATAGCCCATTTATATTGAAGACATGTGAGGTAACAAAAGAAGAAAAAATGCCAGATGTGCTCATAGCTGAGCTACAGTTTAACAGAGTGAGTGCATGTGCCCGTAGATGAGCAGTGGTTAACTGGCGCAAAATGAGTGCCCGTAGCTGAGCAGTGGTTTAACATGCTAAATCTATGTGCCCCTAACTGAGCTGAGCGTAATATGCGTGCCGATAGCCAAATGAGGCTTAAAGCAGCGTACCCCATTTGCGCGGAGCTGCACGCCGTGCAAACAAGCTAACCGACGGGCAACGTTGAGCAAGCCGTATCAAAACTGCCTTTACACAGACACACCCCTCAGCATGTCTAGACAGCCATGAAAAATAAAAAGCAGTGGCCAGGTTCGAACCCAGGATACTATACACCATAGTCAAGGTACAGAACCACTAAGCCATGACAGCAGTACCTGTAAATGCAATAATAGCTAATATATGGGAATGAATACAAACTAGAGCATGACAATGCAGGTTTACTGAAGTTGATACAATTCCAAAATGGCCAATCACAGATATGTGCGGGAAAAACGGACTATATAAGCCCCATAGGCGGGAATACACAGCATAAACGATTGTAGAACTGACCTGCAGGCAGAATGACAGGAGTAGGAGAGGGTAGTCGCTTTCGAGCGCAGACGTGGGGTGTTGAGGAGTCCAGGTACATGGTCTGGCTCCTAGTCCATAATCATGAGGCCCAACTCATGCAGGGCCAGGTCCTCTGGGGAGCATACAGGGCTGAGGCGTGGGACCGGTTGGCTCATGATCTCACCAGTGCCACAGGGATTCCAAGGACTGGTGAGCAGGTCCGTCACCACCATGCGGACCTGAAGAGATGCAAGCAGGACCAACTGAACCTTTGGATCCAGGAGGCCCGGCAAACACCCAACGCCCCACTACTGAGTAAGTAACATTTAATTATGTATGTAAGAAATTAAACTAGCTGATATTATGGAGATGTGTATTCCAATATTACTTCATTTATATTACAGCTGCAGGTGTCCATTCTGCGAACCGCAGAGCCTATGGCGATAGGCTGGTGCGGTTGCACCACCAGGCAGGTCAGTAATCCACTACCAGTAACTGTAAAGAAATATAAAAGTATGACAGTCAGCAAAAGAGTGCAGTGTAGTCAGTAAGGAATAAAATCTGCAAGTAACAGTGTGAAAGTGTATGCAAGTATTGCTTGATTACAAAAGTGTGTTTCAGCCTGTAAGTTTAACCTAAACATGAAACTGTCCAACATATATTCTGAAATAAAAATGCCCTGCCTGTAAGAAAATAGTACACAACCTGCAGCAGGCTGAAAAGTATAGCTGCAGAAGATGATGAAATCACATGTGTGAAATATATCCTTGTGGAAATACTGAAACATGACAGAAGTGAGACTGCTGGAAAGGATTGTAATAACTACTGGTAAAACACGTCAATAAAGCCTAGAAGTACCATCCTGAATAGTAAAATGAAAGCAAGTGAGAGAGTGTGAGAAAGTGTCATGAATCCAGCAATACAGTAGTAATAACCCCTGAATAAAGTATACTGCAGTCAAGACAGAATGAAATGCATGTGAGATTCAAAACCAAACAGCGAAATCTGTTCAAAGTGTTGTTGCATCTGGAATGTGTATCCCAAAATCTGGATATGTAGCTCTCAGTCTGCAATATGCAGATAGGATGTTTGTCTGATATACCAAACATCCACACTTGTCTACAGCTATATAAAGCAAATGTAGCAGGATGATGTAGCTGAACAAAGCTAGATATGAATGTGTATGAAGAACCATAAAATGTATATTGATGTTGCAGTAACAGTCCTATCACCAAGTTGAAATAGTTATCATATAGGAAACTGTAGTTAGAACAGTAGTGTGTATATAACTGTAGCTATTAGAAATGTACAGCATATGTATTGTTATTCAAAGGTGTTAATATTACTTTCTTCACCCCACTCTATAACCACATATAACCCATTCCACGTGAAAATGGTATGTGCAATCACAATTAACACCCCTGGACGTTTGTCCTGTTGGGTCATATATATTTGCATGTCTGTTGATGCATCTGCCCTGTTCATACATCCACACCTGATGGCCTGTTGCCATCAATTAACCCTGCATGTTGTTGGACTGTGTATTTCTGTTCAAATTATGCATGTGTTATGCACGCTGTTCAATGGTGTGAATATCTGGGTGTTTGGTTAATGGGAATACTAATGCATGCTGTTACAACTAATTGTGAATGGTATTATATGTCACTAACCCAAACTGTCATGACATAATGCAAAACATAGTACGACAGAAAGGCGGGTTCCAGCGGACCCACCTCTCCCACCTCAGCTGGCGAGTGCACCTGGCACTAGTGCCGAGTCCGGACCCTCCTCTGGTGGCCCTGTGCCACCTGCGGGTGGAAGCGCTGCAGGGGATGGGGCTCGCCCCCCCTCTGCAAGTGTGGCCGGAGGAGGACCACCACTCACCCTCCGTAGCGTCCGGACTGTGGTGCGTAGGGAGATTCGGGACTCTGTTCTTGAGCCCCTACGCCAGCTCGAGGCATGGGTGGCGCAACTAACGGGCATGCCTGTTGCCCCGCCTACACAGCCCCCAGCACAGCCCCGTCCTGGGCAGTGAAGGAACAGTGGCAACTGCCTATGGGTGGGGATATCAGTTCCACTGTTTCCATCTGTGGGCTCATGGGCTCTGGATATCCAAACCTCCGTCCCTGTCAATTGTGTAACCCCCCCACACGTGTCATACACCGCCCCTGTATGCGTCTTGTTTGTCTTGTCTGTTTACCTACCCAACCTACCTCCCCAGCTGTACCGACTTCCTTCACCTGACATACCACTCTCACCTGAAAAAAAAAAAAAAAAGGGCACTCTGTACCCACAAAAAAATTACGCCCCATACATAGCTGCCCATTCCGCACACATTTCTACTGGACATGGAACCTATCAATTACAATTGGCTGTACAACAAGTATTATTGTTGTCCTGACACCTCTCTCAGGGGTGGAAGGTTTGAAATGTCACACCAAATTACATACATATGCACAGCTGTTGCTGATGAAGAAATGGGCAGCTATGGGCCTTACCTGCATCCCTCCTGCACATCCCAAGCTTGTTTCCCTACTGTCTTACCCTCTTTGTGACCCCTTTTTCACCACTTTCCTGTCTCCCCATTTTCTTTTCTTCCAAAGAAAATAGCGCGGGTGTGCGCAAGAGTAAGCACGTTTAAGCGGGTGTAAGCGAGTGTGCGCGGAGCTAACTGCCAGTGCGCATGCGTGAGCTCTGCGCAAACCAGCGCTAACCTGGTTACAACTGCTTAAAAGTGCCTTAGTCACTTTGATTGATAGGTCTTGTACTCAGCTCAAAAGCAAAATAAAATCCCACTGTGAGTCCCAAACCCAGGACCTTGGAAACAGTAGTCTGCATGACTTACCACTAAGCCATGACTCTTATACAAGAACATTGTGCTAAAATAAATATATCATGTAATAGTAGGAATGAATGTAAAGGGAATATAGATGTGTAGTACACAAAGCATGCCATTTAGAATTACTATCAAAACTAGTGGATTTCCATAATAGTAGTGTGTGAACAGAAACAGCCATGCTAGTTGGAAGCTAGTAGGTAATAATGTCACTATAGCACCTTGCAAGCCACACACATACTCACAGCAGGATAAGCACTGCCCATACCCCACAACCTCTTACAGGAACACATCTGGACCAAGTAATAAAATATGTGGAGCAAAGGCCCAAAACCAGGGACACATTACAAATAATGTTACAACAAACGCAGACAGTTCAGAGAGTAACAGGGTCTGCACTTTGTGGAATGTTTGGAAGGGTATGCAGTCTGAAACTTGAATGTTTGTCACCATATTCTGACTTGAGCCCAGAGTGACTTGCCAGAAAAAGGTGTGCATGAGATATTGACCAAAATATGAGGCAGAAATGTGGACAACCTGCAAATATCTGTACACATGACGGGTCTGACACCACCATATTTGAATAGTTAAGAGCCTAGACATAGCAACAGTGAATGACTTACAGGGATGCCCCACAGACCGCATGTGAAATGTACAAACAGTAGGCAGAAAGGTGTAACACATGCAATGGTAACTATGGAGTCCTGAAAGTATTCATCACTTGCATGGCAGAAAAAGTGTAGTAATACATATGCTCATGCTAACCCACAGTCACAACTGCAGCATACCAGACATTTTAATGGGTGCACCCCACTGATATGTACCATTCCATGAGGCACATAACAGATGAACCTGAAAGTCTCTGGGGCCTGCTCAGCAGCATACTCAAATACCCTAGTAGATGTCAAGGCCCACACCATGGCCAGACCACACTGCATGCTGTAACACCCTAGCAGATATAGCAAGCATTCCAAGGTGTGAATGTACATGAAAAATAGGAAAGCTAGAGCAGCACACTACAGTCAAGACACCTAGCAGGCATACAAGTAGTGACTGTAAAGGGCAACTATTGAAGCCTTAGCAACAAAGTGCAAGCAAAAGTGAAAGGAAGGCACACACACACACATTAACAGTAGTAGTAGTTGTAGGTGTCAATGTACATACACAGTTAGTACAGGAAACTGGATAAATGAATGGAGGAATGTTAATCTACAACACACCTGGAAATATGACAGAGATACCAACCTTTACACTCACAGAACATTGTCCACAGCATAACAGCATGGTCCCTGCCCTTAAAATCTGAAAGGGCTACGCCTATCTCACATACCCTTTTATAGCACTGTTCTGAAATCACAGTGAGAACTGCAATCAGTACACAACTGGCTGCATGCAATTAGCAAATGCTGGCTAACAATTGGTGCAGCGGCCATCACATGGGTATATGCAGATACCTACAAAAGTATGCTGTACTCCAAGTCCACACATGCAATACCTGAGAAGGACGTGAGAGACAGACAGAGAGAGAGAGAGAGAGAGACAGACAGAGACAGAGAAAACTGCAATTAAGCAGACACAAAGAAATTGTTCAGCAACAGCTACCTGAAAGCTGACAACTGGGAAGTGGAGCAGCAGGACAGAGAACCAGACGGCAACACAAGCAGCTGTGACAAACACAGGTAATGTAAAGTAATACTATAAAGGTCTACATACTGTGAACCCTCCATATGTGTCATTGGTCTGTATCCATATGTATATGAAGATGTGTAAAGGGCAGGAGACATACAGCAACTATCAGTGAAGGCTGCACATACATTTGTATGTGAGAGCATCTATGTGCACATATCAATGTTGGTTGATTGTAGGTTGTAGTGCCATGTACAAAGTAGGTTTCACAGTTATGTATGTTTAGCAGTATGTTAGTGTGTGTATACAGTATGGTAGACAAATATGTTGATATACCTGTCTAACATATGGATACGTATGTATGTCAACATATGTAAGTGTATATATATATATATATATATATATATATATATATATATATATATATATATATATATGCATATATGTATACATACATAGAGAGAGAGATGTAGGAATACATAGACAGATGTAGATAGAATATTGTACAAACATATCTATGTAATGCACACATACAGATATAGATATATGTAGATACATATACATAGACAGACTGATCTGACTATCTACAGGTATGACTGTATATGATGACCTGCAACACAGCCTGTCCCCCCCCCTCTGTCACTCACACCCCCTCTGTGTACCCTCCCTCCACATCTATAGCAATATATGTACATCAATATATATATATGTGTATATGTATACGGACATATATATATATATATATATATATATATATATATATATATATATATATATATATATATATATATATATATATAGAGAGAGAGAGAGAGAGAGATGTATATAAATTCTGAGTGAGGCACATGTGTACAGATGTATTGCAACAGGTGCCTGGTGACAAAGGCATGGAGTGAACACCAGTGTCAAAACCGGAGTACCATACCACATTCCAGATTACCTACACCAGTAACCACCAGATATGTGATTGGCTGCCCACCACTGCATGTGTCAGGGGTAAACAGGGTCATAAATGTGTACAATAGTGGCCCCAATGATATTCCCAGTGGCACACTATCCCTGGAATACCTGCACATGGTATGTGTCAGTGGACATGGTGTGTCAGCTATGGACATGTAGGTCGGTGTACCCCTCCACACCACATAATGGATGCCATGGTATGGACCTCACATGACAGCTACAGATATGGAGAAGGACACAGTGACATGTACAACACTGTGACAATGCACTCAAACACATTACCAATGCACAGTGACTGACAACACCACAGAGTACACATATGCTACCCACATAGAGGTTACCACTCCCGGATTTACATATGTAAGTCACACCCATGACAGATGTCCAACAACCATAGTAACACCTCACACCATCCACAACCTAAATGTCTGCTGTGTGTCGCCTGTGCCACTGCAATAGAGTGCACATGTGGAGGTAAGAGTTCCTACCCACAGATAAGACATACCCTGCAATAAACCACACAGTGTTAAGAAGCAAGACTCCCCATGAGTACATGTCACACATACCCCTGCTGAATGTTAGTCAGATAGGTAATATGCCATATGAGTCACCCTGTGTAACTGTGTGACAGCAGCAGGTACCATCACACCACATGTGTCACAATGGTCAGGGTAGCAGAACAGTACGCTGCTGTAGTCCCAGGGGCAATAGCATATTGTATAGTATCGTATTGTAATGTAATGTATTGTGTTGTATTGTATTGCTATGTTGAGGTGCCTCCTTCATGGAGTGGAACCACTGCTGCTGTGCGCCAGTGTACAGGTACATATCCTGTAGTCAGGCTAGTGTTACGTAGCACTTCTATATGTGTGTTTAGCTCCTGTCAGAGTTTATGTAGCATGCAACTGGGGATACCATCAGGTCCCATTCATGTTGTGTATTCTGCTGTCCTGAGGGTGGCTCTCACCTGGACATCTGTGATGACAGGGAGGTTACAGTCAGCTGGGATAACTATGTCTTATGTTGGGGGAGAGGGTGGGGTGACACCTGCACTGAACCTATCTGCCACAATGTTGTCGATATCTGTGGTGTCAGTGAAATATTTGTTGTTGTGTACTAACTATGGGCATAGAGGATGGATCCTGACCAGGTTGCTAACATAACTGAAGAAGGCCTTCTGGTTATCTGTAGTGTCCCCCTTGATTTCCCTCTCAAAGTTGCCCATGGATTTTGTATGATGGAAAATAGGTCCTTACTAGTGCTGCTCAGACATGCCCTCCCTTTATGGATTTATGCTCTGTCTTGCAGTAGCTTCCATCTTCTGTAATACAATCTGTCTATGGCTGGGGTCCACCAGACAGGATGCTGTCCCTTTGTGGAGAGTGTCTTGGTCATATATGGGATTGCATGATCCATGCATTCTTGGAGATGTCTGTAGAAAGCAATTGTGTAGGGGTCAGCATTGTGGGTTGTATCTGCCACTGGCCCAGTGGGCTGAAAGGATACCATGTCACTGTTACAAAGTGTAAAGTTTGTATCTGTAATGTTATGCACTATAGTCGTTTGTGCTGGTGGTGGAGGTGGGATATGTATATCCAGGACAATCAGGGTGTGGTCAGCTCACAGTAATTGATGATGTAGGCCATACAGTACCTAGATACAAACCAACAGAGTGAGGAGGTGCTCTTGACCTGAATCAGTGTTCTGACTGCTGGGGTTTGGTAGTATGTCGTATGGAGTGTGCCAGGTACTGTTGCACAGTTGCTGGCTGAGCACTGATACCTGACCATCTACATGTGTATCCACCAATAGACAGACAGATGCTACATATGTGAGATATGTTGTATCATAACAGTCGAGTAGCATGTGTAGTATGTGTGCCAAATTCTGCTGACATATATTGCTGATACCAGGTTATTTTCTTTCTCAGGTACATGGCCCACCCGCGGAATCCCACCTACTCCACAGCTGAGGATGAGGAGATACACCAGAGCCTGGTGCGGGATTATGCAATACTCTTTTTCCCGCACCAGCCAGAATCAGCAGGAGAGGGCTGCACTGTGGCAAGACCTTGTCTGTCGGGTAAATGACATAGGCACGCATAATAGGACATATGAGCAGGTACGACATCACTGCAGTGATTTAATCAGACATGTCCATCAGCGTGCATCGGATATCCACAGGCAACAGATCGCCACAGGTGGTGGGGTGGTTACACATCCCCCACTCACCAGACTGGAGGGACTACTCATGAGTGTAGTGGCTCCAGTCCGCCAGCAACAACAGCAGCAGACATGCATTATGATAGAAGCTGGAGCCACGCAGCAGCAAGACAGTGAACGTGCAGGTAATATGCCATATGTATAGTTGACTGTTGTGTACACTGGTAGTTAATGCATGTGTGAGGTGTGTCCTTGGTTTGTAGCTGTCACCATAGTATTTAATGTGCAAGTGTGATATCCTCAATATTAGCAGCTGACCTGTGAAAGGCGACTGTTGTACTACTGACCTGTATCATACTCAGTAACAATGGCACAGTTGTGCCTACTGACATTAGTTTCTTCACATCTGCAGGACCCTCTGGTATAACAGCAATGCAGCCTATCCATGCTGGTGAGTGTGTATTAACAATTCCTGTAATAGTGTTGATAGTAATAGTACTATTTGGCTCACTTAGTAGTGCTCTTTGTATGCATGTAGGTGTGTCTGTGTTTGTGTGTTGATATCACGCATACTGAGTACTGTACAATTGTGTGAAACTGTGTGCATGTGTGCATGTGTGCACCTGTGCATGTGTGCATGTGTGCACCTGTGCATGTGTGCATGTGTGCACCTGTGCGTGTGTGCATGTGTGCACCTGTGCATGTTTGCACCTGTGCATGTGTGCATGTGTGCACCTGTGCATGTGTGCATGTGTGCACCTGTGCATGTGTGCACCTGTGCATGTGTGCATCACTGGTAATGTGTAGACATTGTAAACTGTGTTTCCTATTTCCCTCCCACAGGTTCTGTTGCTGCTCTGGTGTCATGTAGCAGGGAACCTGAATCAGGTGCCGTGGGTACTGATAATGATGACATCTGTGTAATGGCACAAGAAAGTATGCCAGGGTCCACCATTGGTCAGCCGATTGACAGTACACAGCTGTCGACCCCATCAATGCACACAGTTATCCTGCCAATACACCCTTTGTCACCAATGTCCCTAGGTGATGGACAGCATACAGTGGGCATTGACCAGGGTAATGTGGTATCTGTGGCACATGCCTCCCCACACAGCAGCCATGGGCATGGCCCAGAGATGGTACCACACAGACAGATGTCCAGGGGTTCCCGTGGGAGCATCCGTGGCGTACTGCCCCTGTCAGACGTGCCCACAGAGGTCTTACAACCTCAGCTATGTTTCGGGCTGTCATGCAGGCACAGTCACGTATGGAATGGTACACCAGACAGGGTCTGAGGGAGCTGACAGCATGTCGCACAGCCATGACTGACAGTATGCGTGACATTGCGGCTGCCATCCGTGATTTCACCGATGTCATAGACAGACGTTGTGGGGACATATTAGACCGGTTCCACAACTACATGTCCATGAGCCAGGGCGATGGTGGGCAGTTGAGGTGTCGACGTGGCCGTGTGCCAGCAACAGCAGCAGCTGGCAGTCGTCGCGGATGACAGCAGGGGCGCGGCCACCCCCGTAGTGCCAGCAGCAGCCCCAGCAATGCTGGGTCTGTGCTGTCATCAGACCGCCCCAGGAGACCATGTGCACGTGGCTCTGGCCAGGCCCGACAGGGATCTGTGTCCAGTCAACGAACACCTGCTTCTGATGACAGTACCCAGTCTGGGTTGGTACTGGATACGGTCCGTAACACCCCTGCAAGGCACAGGTACCGTGTCCGTGGCCAGAGACACTGATCTGTATGACCTGGCAGGTACAGTCTGTGGCTGTCCACAAACACCAGTATATGGCAGCCATGAGGTGGAACTGTGTGCATCCATACACACATGCGACTTGACAACACCTAGGGCTACTGCATACACACACACACTGCATCAACATTGCCCCACCTTCTACTGCTGTCCCTCACCAACACACATACACATACATGTCAATTGGTTGTATCGGTGGCTGACTCAGGCATACCAAGTTCACACCCTGTGCATATGATGAAACTGTGCCACCACCTGCAATCTGTAACAACTGTGCCACCTCCTGAAATCTGTAACAACTGTGCAGGTACAGGTTAACATGTTGCTGATGCACATGGTGACCACATAGATGTGTAGTAATAGTATCATGTTGTTAACAGTACTGTGTGCTGAATTAATTGTGGGTATATCACAGCATGCCTGACGCAGTAAGTGTGTGATTGTCATGTCCTGTTGTCTACACCCATGGTAAGTACCATAGTGTATCATCTGCACATGTTGGCATACTGGTGGTAATGATGTCAACAGAAGGCTACATACATAGGTAGCACAGGGGATAAGGTAATGAATGTAGTAATACACAATGATGGACATGTAAAGTGCAAGTGGCATGTTGCCCACACTAGACTCTGCAATGCAGATGTTTGAGGATGTTGATATGTGTGCAGTACTACACGACTGGTACAGGACACACAGGAGCACCCTAGCACTGCATGCTCACATCTCATACCATGCTAGACAGCCCCAACACACATAACTAACTGTCACAGGAGGGAGAGTCCCCATATATGTCCGGGATACTGTGGTGGCAGGCCAGGTAGCATACATCCTACTAAGTATGGAACCACTGAGTGAAGGCTCAGTGTCTGTTATTTAACATGTGTATTACTGCAGGTATGAGCACATGGGTTTCCATCCAGTTATTGTACATCCTGACAGTACATGGTCTGTACACTTGTGTGCACTGAGACTGGACCCTAGCCATCTGACCCATGTATTTCCATGTACATGTGCATAGTGCCTGCATATTTGCAGTGTTACCTACTGGAACTGGTACAGCTTGTTTGTTGTACAATGGACTACATGTAGCCCTGTTTACTGTAGCTTTGTTTGCATGCATGTTTGCTTGCAATTACCCTGGAATACTGATCACACCTGCAATGCATAGTTATAGAGCTTCTGTGGACTCTAGTGCCATCTGCATAGCTTACTATATGTATGTCCATGTCCCACTTGACAGGATGTCACTGTTTGTCCTGTTCACATGTACATTGCCTGTGACACAGTGCATATGACTTACCTGGCATGTGTCCATGTGAGCAGTCATATATGCTACTGCTAACTAATCACAGGCACTACACCTTCACATATTCATCTTCTGTTGAACTACCTGCTTCGCTAGGGATGGCCTGCACCTGTCACCCCTGGGCTTTCAGATATTGGCAAAGGCTCTTGCTACCCCCATAGTGCCTATGTTAGGCAAGGCTCAAATGACAAACCCACCTTCATAGGTATCACAAGGGATAAGAAACTAAGAGTAATGCTACCCAACGCCAGAAGTCTAAACCTCCAGATGCATGCACCCAAAACACTCGTTGGCATGGAGAACATTGATATCTGTGCAGTAACAGATGCCTGGTTCAGGGCTACTGAGAGCACACCAGCACTATCAGGTTTAACCTGGTTGATTTCTTTGAAACAGTCACCAAGGCCATTGACGAGGGAAGGTGGTTCACACAGCCTACCTGGACCTTGCAAAAGCCTTCACAACAATACCCCACTTGGGCATTCTAGAGAAGCTCACCAGCTTAAATATAAGCCCCTATGTCACTAGATGGATTGCACAGTGGTTCAAGGACAGAACCCACATGGTTAGAATTGCTGGAGCCATGCCAGACTCCAAACCAGTTACGAGTTGTGTCCCACAAGGCTCAGTCCTGGGACCTCTCTTGTTTGGTATATATTTATTGGAGGTACAGGCCAACATGGACGGACTGTGGCTGACCAAATATGCAGATGACTGCGAACTGGCCACCATAATTGACTCTCCAGCCGACACAAGCATCTTCCAAAGGGGCATCATAGAAACAGACAACTTGTGCCAGAGCCATGGCCTTCAGCTGAACAGTGTTTAGAAAGGGGAATGTGCATCCTGTCGTCTGTTCACCTAGTTGCCAAAAGGGACATTGTCCTCACACACACTAACCCCCCTCAGCCAAAAACACTCACTTGTCAATTGCAGGATTCAAACCCCTATCTGACTATGTTATGACACTCGAGACAGACACATTAGCAGAGTGTGCTATTCGCATTACTGGGAGGTTTCCCTTCTCTTGCTGTACTTATAGGGCACTGACATCATCAGTGTTTAGAAAGGGAAATGTGCATCCTGTAGTCTGTTCTCCTAGTTGCCAAAAGGGACATTTCCCTCACACACACTAACCCCCCTCAGACAAACACACACACTTGCTATTTGCAGGATTCAAACCCCTACCTAACTATATTATGACACTTGAGACGGACGCATTAGCAGAGCGCTATTCGCATTACTGGGAGGTTTTCCTTCTCTTGCTGTACTTATAGGGTGCTGACATCATCAGTGTTTAGAAAGGGAAATGTGCATCCTGTAGTCTGTTCACCTAGTTGCCAAAAGGGACATTGTCCTCACACACACTAACCCCCCTCAGCCAAAAACACACACTTGCCATTTGCAGGATTCAAACCCTTATCTGACTATGTTATGACACTTGAGACGGACGCATTAGCAGAGCTCGCTATTCGCATTACTGGGAGGTTTACCTTCTCCTGCTATACTTATAGAGTGCTGACATCATCAGTGTTTAGAAAGGGGAATGTGCATCCTGTAGTCTGTTCTCCTAGTTGCCAAAGGGACATTTCCCTCACACACACTAACTCCCCTCAGACAAACACACACACTTGTCATTCGCAGGATTCAAATCCCTACCTAATTAAGTTATGACATTTGAGACGGACGCATTAGCAGAGCGCGCTATTCGCATTACTGGGAGGTTTCTTTTCTACTGCTGTACTTATAGAGTGCTGACATCATTGGTGTTTAGAAAGGGGAATGTGCATCCTGTAGTGTGTTTTCCCAGTTGCCAAAAGGAACATTTCTTTCCCACAGACTTACACACACACCAACCCCACACACACACACACACTGAGCATTTGCAGGATTCAAACCCCTACCTAACTATGTTATGACACTTGAGACGGATGCATTAGCAGAGTGCGCTATTCGCATTACTGGGAGGTTTCTCTTCTCCTGCTGTACTTATAGAGTGCTGACATCATCGGTGTTTAGAAAGGGGAATGTGCATCCTGTAGTGTGTTTTCCCAGTTGCCAAAAGGGACGTTTCTCTCCCACAGACACCAACCCCACTCACAGACACACAGACACACACACACGGAGAATTTGCAGGATTCAAACCCCTACCTATGTTATGACACTTGTGACGGACGCATTAGCAGAGCGCGCTATTCGCATTACTGGGAAGTTTTTTTCTCCTGCTGTACTTATAGGGTGCTGACATCATCGGTGTTTAGAAAGGGGACTGTGCATCCTGTGGGGAGGCAGACACCAAGCACACTCTGGCTAAGCTGTCATTCCCTAGGGCAAACAGCCTAGTGTTGACCTCTACACCCATATGTTTAATTGTCAAATGCACATTATTTGTTGCTGATAGACTGTTTGCACATCTTTATTGCCATAGCATTCCCTGTTTGTATGAACAACTTGTGCATCTGTGGAAGATGTTTGCATATGGGAGGGATCCACTATATCACGTATGTCTCTGTAGTCATTTAACTGTGTGCACTGGGCAGACTGCTGTAATGTGGTTGGTTCCTGGAATAACACATAAAATACCAGATATGTGTGTCCAACTGCTAAACTGAGATTTGGCCTAAGTGTGTGTGCATGCCCAGTTCAGCCTTCCCATGGCATGTTGTCTGACATATGTCTCATTTATCAAAGTGTGTGAGCATGCCCAGTGTGAGCATTCCATATGTTGGACTCTGCAGCCCACCACATTTGTGGATGAGTGTGAACTTCAACAAATATCACCCGTTTATGGTTGTGTGTTGTGTGTCATGTTGTGTAGTTACTGTACAACTGCTTTGTGTGTGAACACAACAGGATTATACTGTGCCTGCAGTGTTTGCATGGGATACTTTGCATACAGTTGTCAACATCCTTTCACACTGACCTAACACTGTAGTACTGTATAGTGTACTGTGTAGTAGTACTTTGACTGTGGTGGACAGTATCCTGGGCTTTAGTGCTATCACTGCTTTACATTTCGATAGTGGGCACAACAGCCTGGTTAGGGGCCAGTTGTGTACATCTGACCATGTTGCATTCTGTTCAGATATGAACTACTTAAACCAGGCTTGTCCAACATTGGTAGTGTATTCCACAACATAGGTGTACATTTGCAAACACTAGCGATGTGCCCTAGTCCATGTCTAATGCTAGTTGGAGAGTGTGTTTGTCCTTCAACACACATATGTCATGGTTAGTATACTGTGCCCCTGTCTACCTGTGACATGACAGTGATACCCAGGATAAAGCTACCATCTCCCATCCACTCATCAAGATTCCTATTGAGGAAGATTGATAAGTGACTCTATGGGTAGCCTGTACTGGGGGTTCACTCATGGGTGGGGGTGGCTTCTGTGTTATGGATCATGCAGTACAGCTTGTCCTATGTAAGTCAGTGCTGGGGTTCAGGTCTCTCATGTGCATAGCTTACTGCCATTCAGATTGTACAAGGTGCAGCATGTTTATTGATACCAGCAACACAGGCAACACATGGCATCTGTGCAAGCTCTTTGATACTCCTGGTGAGGTACTGTTGGGGACTTTACGGTTGATGGAGGTGTCTGCTGAGGTACATCCCACAGGGGCTATTGTAGTCAATTGTACCGCTGATGAAGGATGACTGCAGAGCCACAATGACCTCCCCTTATCTAGATCTGACAACCTTCATGATTAGGTGGGTATATGGTATGTTTCTGTAAACACTACAGCACATGTTTGTCCAATGCAGGATATCTATCACCTTGTGTCCCCAGGTCTCTCATTACATGTTAACTACATAATGGGTTAACACCTATGTGGTAATTGGTGGGCACTTACTGTATATCCACGGGGGTTGACTATACACTTTTCTGCAATTAGCTTGCTGACATGGCTATGGCACCAGTTGTCTGTTTCTATGTGGCCCTTTTGTGGGATGCTTGTGTCAGCTGGTGGATCATATGTGGTGAGCAGTTTGTAGTCCTTTGCAAACATGTTCAGACACAGTCCTTACATGTTTGCCTGTACCTATGGGACATATATACCAGACGAGGGAGATCCCAGGACCAAGCCTTGTGGGATGCCAGTTATATCTGGTTTGTAGTCTGACATGGCTGCAGCATGTCTGACCATGTCTGTTCTGTCCTTGGTCTGGTTTGCAACCCCTCTACTGACATAGGGGTTTATATTTAAGCTGGTGAGCTTATCTATAATGAACACGTAGGGTATTGTATAGAAGCCTTTGCAAGGTCCAGCTACGCTGTGTGGACCACATTGCCCTCATCAATGACCTTAATGACTGTTTCAATTGAGTCAAACATGTTTAGGGGCAGGATCTGCACTTAAGAAAGCCACACTGGGTAGGGTCCGGTGTCAGTAGGTCCCCAATATCTTTATGTCTGTGGTACATGCTGATCCTTTCCATAGCTGTGCAGACCGAGCTTCTCAGGATTCTGGGGTAGTAGTTTTCAGTATCCATTCAGGCAACACCTTTGTTGAGAAGGACCACTGTTGTTGTACACAGCTCTTTGGGTACATATTCTGTGGTAAGGCTGACATTGAGCAGTAGTGTGGTTTGGCATTCCATTCATTTTGGAGTCCATGTTGCACTAAGCCCAGGACACCATCTCATACCATTGCTGCTGTGTGTTTTGCTTTGTAGATGTTGGCTGTTACCTCAGCATCTGCAATGTCAGGTGGCCAGCAGTCTGCTGGGATAGATATTCTGCATTTGGGGGGGGGGGGGTTTGCACTGCACCTGTCAGGATGTATGTTGGCAATATGTGTGTGTGTTTGTGATATTTGTGTGATTCAGAGCATATCTGTGAATTCCCAACATGGTTCCTACCATCAGTTGTGAAAGCCTTGGGATTATCCTTAGTATCCTGTACAATTTGTATCTTCATAGGTTCATACTAGGCTATCCATCCTAGGGCATTTGTTAGCCTAGCCAGAGTGTGTGTGGCTTTTGCCACCCCTTGCTATGTGAATATTATGGCCATTTATGATTTGCTTTGCTGTGCCTCTGTCTGGACATGACACAGTGAAGACCCCAGTGTAACTCTACAATCATCCATCCACTTGGCAAGATTCCTGTTGAAGAGTGTCAGTGAGGGGCTCTGCCTAACATGGAGTGGGATTCTGGTCCAGGGTGTGGGGAGCCTCTGGATTATGTATCTGTCCCACCAGCACATCCTATTTCATTATTTGTTGAGGTTGACATCTCTCACTCTCACAGCTCCTATGGATTTGAGTTTTCTGGGGTGGAGCATGTCCATTACTCCTGTGTTGGGCATGGCCTTCTACAACAGGCATGCAATGCCTCTGTGTAGGCAGTATGTGACTGCATTCAGCTGAGGTGTCTACAGCCAGGCAGCATATGACATATATTTGAGACCCTTTATCCTCTTGGTGAGGTACCTTTGAGGTCTTTCTAACTGCTGCAGGTGTCAGGTAAGGTACATCCCATATGAGGCATTGTACTAGATTATGGGTGTGATTAGAGAACAGTATAGGGGCACAATGACCTCTGTTGACGTAGATGTGAATCCTTTTCTGATACAGTGTCAAATGTAGTCAGTCTTCCTAGCCACATTGGCAATGTGGGTGTCACATAACAGGTTACTGTCCACTTGTGTCCCTAGGTCCCTGGTTACTCCTTCCATACATAATGGTTTACCACCTATGTGGTAATTTGTGGTACCTTGTTTGGTATTTGGTGGGACATTCATACTGTCCAGTGTCTTCAGGACGGCTGGGTGGGGTTCCTGTGTGTGAGAGTGTGGTCTGTAGCATGCTACAGACTGTACAGCAGTCTTGCCTACAGTTAATTGCACATGAGTGGACTCCAATGCCTTGTGCATTGTCAGTTACCTGGATGTATGGGTGTCTGTGCTGAATATGGATACTCACCCACCTTTTATGTTTTGTTCCAGGTTTTGGGGCCATGACACATGATACGTGGTATAACCTGGTAGTGCTGGTGTGCTGTCAGGAGGCTTGCAGCAGGTTTCTGTCACTGCACAGACATCAGTGTTCTCCATACTGGGGATGGCCTTGGAAGCATGCATATTGGGGTTTACACATCTGGCATTGGTCAGCATTACCCTTATGTTTCTTTCCACTTATGTTTTCTAGGGTGGTGGGTCAGTCTTTTCAGCCTTGCCTACAAAAGGCTCTATGGAGGTGGCAAAGGCCTTATCCAATATTCAGACGCCCAGGGGTAACAGGTGCAAGCCATCCCAAGAACAGCTGCGTGGCTTGTCAAGCATGACATCCCAAGCAGACAGACATTGGATCCCTTTGGAATGACACCAGTAAGTGTGCCACTTGCTATGACTGATCATTCCGTGTTTGTACTGTGGCATTATTCTTGGTAAGGGTAGGATGCTGCAAACAGTGAGTGTCATACCGGCCTGGACTACATAATCAGAGAGCTCATCTATGTCTCTTTTCATGTAGTCTAGGGAGGTACATCTCAGGTCATTCACACCAGCATGGACTATGACTGCATCATATTTCAACTTGCTTTGAAGTGACCTGCATACTTCTGTTATGTGGCGTATTGTGGCAGCCTACAAGCAGCTTACTGTACCCTTTCCCTTGTTCAGTCTGGTGTGTGGGACAGCAGTGTGTCTGACTATGGAGTCACCTATTACAACTGTATCAGGCATGTTGTTTCTCCTTCTGGCCTGTGACTGTTTGGCACACCAGCTTTGTGTACTATGTGTTGCATGTGCTATGTTTGGAGGTTGTTTGATTGGGTGTCTGCTTTAGAGGCCTCTGTTGGTGTGCTGTGTTTGTAATTTGTGCCTCTGGGAATGTTTTTCTGTGTTTATGTGTTTGGTTTGCAGTTGTGATAGGTCTATGTGGGACTGTGTTTGTGGTGTGTGTGGTTACCTTCTCCTCCTGACTAGTTTTGGGAGTACTGAGTTGAGGGAGCTCAGCCTCCAGTTTGGATAGATGGTTGCATCTCTCACATATATTTGTATTTCTTGGGTGGAGTTGGGGTTGTCTGTGTACTTGGGGCAGGTGTAACATTGCCTCAGGATTCACAGATTCAACTTGTTGTGGCTGGCCTTAGTGGATTGTATGTGTGGACAGATTTTATTGCCATACTACTGATCAGTGATTACTTCATTGTTTATGTATGCTCTATCATGTAGTAGCTTCCTCATTCTCTTGCATGGTTTGGTTATGGCTGGTGTCCACCATGCCAGATTCCTGCATGTATGGCATTGTGTCTTGTTTTAATTTAGGATTGCATAATCCAAGTATTCCTGGCAGTGTTCATGGAATGGCTGTATTACAGGTTCTGAGGTGTGGCCCATATTTTGCACCTGCACAGGACCTATAATGGATTCCATATCAGTTTGGAGGAGTGCAAATATTGCTTAACACATGTTTTCCACTGTGGTTTTCTGGCCAGGGACTGTGATCAGGATTTGTATATCCAGTGTGATTACTCTATGGTCTGGTTTTACCAGTGAGCAATACACTTCTCGTCTTGCCATCCAGTACCCATGTTGCTGATTATCACATCCAGTATGCTTACCCCTCTTGTGGGAGTGGTACGTTGTTCCTGGGCATTTTGGTTTATGGATTCTATGAACTTTTGTCCTACACTGTTGGAGCTAGTATAATGCTCCCAGTCTATGTCTGGGTATTTTCAGTCACCCAATATAATGTGGTTTGGAGGACTTGATATATTCATGTATTCCAGCATAGGCCAGGTGCAGTTCCTGGTGTTGGGACAGTAGTCTATAGCATGCTATAAACTGGGGGGCAATTTTAGCCACTGTTACTTGACCATGGCTAGTCCATGCTGCTTTTTGTTGTGGTACCAACATGGGGGTGTGGTTATCCTTGACAATTCTTGCTAGTCACCCTCCTTTTGTAGCTTGTTCCATGTTTTGAGGCTGTACAGCACAGTATGAGGTGTAACCTGGTAGTGTTAGGGTGCTGTTGTGAGCCTTGGCTCAGTTTTCTGCTACAGCGCAGATATCAACATTCTCCATACTGGGTGAGTTTAGACTGCATGCATCTTGCTGTTTCGACTTATCCCTTATCTTATTCTTATCCCTTCTGATACCTATGGAGATAGGTTTGTGTTTTGAGCCTTACCTATTCAGGGCACACTGTGGGTAACAACAGCCTTTGCCAGTATCCATACGGCCTGCACTGATAGGTGCACGCCAGTCCTAGCAGGTTGTGCATCATGTCATGCTCAGCATGTCATCCCAGACTGGCACACATTGGATCCCCTTTGACTAACTGCGATACTTCCGTCAATTATTGCACTTGATCATCTCATTGTCATGTTGTGGCATGATGCTTGGTGAGGGTAGGATGTTAGTCAGGGTCCTCAGGTGTGCATATAGTACATGGTGTTACATTACTTAACACATAGCATTCATGCCTCAGGTGGTGCTGCAGGGCTGCTTCTGTCGGATGCGCATATTACACTTCCCTGTACATGTTTGAGAGCAGGTTGTGTCATGTTAGGCATCCCTGTTACTATATGAATGAGTCAGAGAGGGGTATCATTCCCAGGGTTCCTACTGAGCCAGTGTATGTGCTATGCGTTGCCTCTTTGCCAAGGCCAGGGCATACTGGGCACGCCTCCTTCTGCCTACTGGGGCAGGCTCAGGTTGTTCCTCCTCCGAGTCACGCTCTGCCTGTGATGGCCTTGGCAATGGTGGGGGGCTGTTTGGCCTGGCCCTATGCTGGTCCTGCTGCAGCTGTTTTCGCAAGATCATATTATGTAGCATAGCACATACCATGACAATTTGGGTACATGTAGTTGGTGTGTACTGCAAGGCTCCACCAGATGTGTCCAGACACCGGAACCGTGACTTGAGCAGCCCAAACACACGCTCTATTACATTACGTGTTTGTGCATGTGCCTCATTATGGCGTTCCTGTTCAGGTGTGTGTGCGTTTCTGATGGGTGTCATCAGCCACAGCTCCAGTGCATAACCTGCATCCCCCACTAGGTGTCCTTGCGGGATGTCCCCATTGGCAAATGTCTGGTACAGCTGCGTCAAATGCCAGATGTGGGAATCATGGTAGCTCCCAGGACAGCCAGCACACACATTCATTATTATGCCCTGGGCATCACACACAACCTGGCAGTTGATGGAGGGGAAGCCCTTGCGGTTGATGTATGCCCTACCCCGCTCACCGGCTGGTGCTTTGATGCGTATGTGCATGCAGTCTATTGCACCCACTACCTCAGGGCATTCCGCTATTTGCTGGAAGAGACGCATATTGCTGGCCAATACCTCACGGGCATTGGGGAAATATACATGATCACCGACATGTGCTGACATGGCATCCAGGAACTGGTGCAGTACCCTGGAGGCTGATGCCTGTGATATCCCCATCATATCACCAGTTGGTCTCTGGAAGGTACCTGTTGCTAGTATTCTTAGGCCAACACATACCTTGGTTTCCACTGGGATGGGTTCCCCTCTGTTGGTTCTGTGTGTGAGGCGTGGCCTGCACAGCTCCACTATTTGCTGCAGGAGGTCTCTGTCCACTCTATAGCGCTCTACTATCTCCAGCTCATGTAACCCATGGTAGGTGACCCTGGGCCTGTACACTCTTCTCCGTCTCCTCACTGTGGGTTGTCTGGCACCGTCTGCATTGTCACCACCCTCAGCAAGTCGCCTATGTCTCATTATGACAGCTATGGCAGCCCCTAACATTTCTGCTCTGAGTTCAGCTTTTTCAGTTTTCACTTCTGATAACTTAACTCCTGTCTTGCAGTGTCTCTTGAGAGAAACATCCTGCACTGCTGTTTGCAGAGTTTTAAGTGCTGGGCTGGGCTACTATTCTGCCTGTGTAATTGCCTGCATCTAATTGTTTTCACCTGCTAGCTCCAGCAGTATTCCCTGCTAGCTTCCTACTAAATCTGTTGCTTCCTTTTTCCTTTCTGTTTCCTCAGGGTGGAGCCATGTGTAAACCAGCAGAAACACGCTCACAGTGGCTTACACGCGCGCACACATACTTACACGGTTCAGAATCTGCTTATTCGGATTAAAACGCGTGCACGCATAAACAGTGTTAAACATCTCCCAACACGCTCCCACATGCTCAGTCTGTCTTATACGCGTGCACACTGCCTTACTCGCGCTTCATGGCACGCACACGTGTGCATGCACGCCCAGCAAGAAACTTCGGTGTAGGCAACAGTGTACACCTTCCATTTCTTGACTTTCTCATGCTTAGTTAGTGGCACACCTCTTTCCATGATATCTGTCTGACATCTGTCATGTAACTCTGACCTCCAATGAACTGCATTTCTTTCTACCATTCCCCCCTGTGATGTCACCTATCTCCTACTCTGTTCTTCCCCCTTCTGTAACTCTTACACTACTCAGACTGTGCTCATTTGCTATGTGACAGTGGAATTCAGTATCCTTACACTTATTTGCATCAGATTGCCTACTAATGCTTAGTTACATGTCCTAGACTTAGCTTCCCCCCTTAGCAACCACTACACGGTGGCCATGTTGGTTTTGGTCTGCTGGTCCCTGCATTGACATTCCATGTATTGCATAAAACCTACATTTGTAGGTTTAAAACCTTCATTTTTATGTTTTATACAGCGCAGCCCGTTTGCGCGGGGCTGCGCTGGGTTTAAACATTGGCAATCGCCGAAAATATATTTTTAATATATTTGCATCAGGTTACTTTGCCAATGGCCACATATTTGGCCATTGGCATGCTGCCTGACACATATGCACCCTTTATTTGGAGCTGACATGGATCCATTGCAGTTTTTGCAGAAACGTACTCAGTTGTCAACTGAGTACATTTCTGCAGCTAAAACGGCTCTTACACGGGCTGTTCTGGGCTTCCTGGATCGCTAATCATCCTCATTTGCATGCTATTCAGCTGCAAGTGAGGTGATTAGCTTATCCACGCCCACTCCGTGTAAGAGCCGTTTTAGCTTGTCTCTTACACGGACTTTGGGCTGTTCCTGGATCGCGAAGGCTGCATGGAGTCTTACACTACTCTTAGACTCCGTGCAAGCCTTCGTGAATCCGGCCCATAGACGCTCATAATGTTAAATTACAAAGTATTACGATAAATGTTCTGAATTTAAAAACTGTTTTACACTTTCAATATTAAAAGAAATATAGTACACACCTAAACTGTTTAAAAACTTTATGTAAGTACAAATAAAAATAATTAAAACTGTCATATAGCTAAATACATCACAACCTAGCTTGCAACACAGGTTTTATTGAAATATACTCATTAATACCTGGAGGTATAGTGGCATGCAACAAAATCTGCCACCTAACCTCCTTTTCACCCAAAATTGCCTTAATATTATCACCTCTAGTGGATATATTAACTACCTCTAATTAGGCAAACTTAAAGGTTGTACAGCCTTCACTATCCCTTACATGCCTATACAAGGCATTATTTTCATCCTTTTCCTTATTGCATATAAATGGTCATAGATTCTATCTTTTAAATGTCTCCCTGTCTGTCCCACATAAAAACTGGGACATGATGTACATAATGCAAAATATATAACATTTTTAGTTTGACAATTGCCATAACAAAAGTGTATAACTGTTTTACTAGTATTGCCTACCTCAACTGACATATCTTCTAAAATTGCTCCACACTGTTTACAGTGCCCGCATTTCCTTGTACCATTCCTACGACCCTTAGAATAAGGGCCATTCCTTTCAAATCTCTTTTTTAAATTGTTACCTACACTATTAACAAATCTAGGTTCATTCCCAAGTATAGAAAATAGCCTCTCATCACACTTTAATATATTCCAATTACTTCTGATAATCTTCTTTACCTGTTCAGTGTGACTGTTGTAAGGTAGTATACAAGCCCTATTATAATCAGAAACATCTTTATTCATAATGGGAGAATCATTGTTCCTACTATATGCACCTAATAATGGTTTATATTTAATACCCCACTGGCTACTAACATAGTCGATCACATCATTCACAACAGAAGTAGGATATCCCCTTTCTCTAAACATGGCACCAATAAAATTCAGCTCCTGCAGCATCTCTCCATACTCTGATGTCATACGTGCTGCACGTATACACTGTCCTTTAACTATGTTATTTTTTAACTTAACAGGGTGACAGCTATTGTATTCCAAATAGGAATTACTAAATGTCTCCTTCCTGTGTATACTGGATTTAAAACCCATTAGAAGTCATAGAGATATATGTATCCAAATATGTTATGCCTTCTACACTACACTGATAAGTAAATCTTAAATAAGTAGTGGATGTATTTAAATACTGGATGAAATTTGGAAGGTCATTAATGTTCCCATCCCATAGAATAAATACATAATCCAAAAAAACGGACATAGCATAAAATCTGTTTGTAGTATTTACTACTAACTTCATTCTCCCAATCTAATAGAACTAAATTTGCATATATTGGGGCACTGGCCGCCCCCATCGCTACTCCCTTGCTCTGCCTGTAAAATTCACCCTCAAAGTATATGTAGTTGTAATCCAAGACCAGACTCATAAATTTACCAATTAAAGTCACCCTTTCCCATGTAAAATCAGTGTACCTGCGTATACTGTTGATGAATCTCGCCATACCTTCTTCACGTGGGATACAGGTAAAGAGATCCACAATGTCTATAGTGACCAATACTAAATGTGGTTTCCACATGGAGGGGGTTAATCTTCCCAAAATATCCCACAAATCTTTTACTATATGTTCCACATTAGAATATATGGGTTTTAGCCAAGTATCCACAACTTTCCCGAATACCTATTATCGTAGCCAAAATGGGATGTTCCACTTTCAAATGATGGTATAATTCATTGTCGGTTCTGTTCTCAATAAGATATTCTTCCAACAGAGCATCAATTCTAAGGGAAACTTCCTACTATTAAGCAACTCTCTGGCAGCATTTCAAGCCCCCTCCCCCCCTGCTAAACCCTGGGAGTACTGCTACCTATGTGGAATTTTTTGCAGAAGCCCTGTACAATCATCTTAAGGGTTGCATAAAGACAGCTGTACCTATCTGGAATGAGCACAGGAAATACTCAAAAGACAAGACACCATGGTGGAATCCCAACAAAAATAAGAAAATCAATGTAAAAATTAGGAAGTGCAATACGTAGCAAGGTAAAAACTCCCTCATTAATCTAAACAAGCAACTCAGTGGACTAATCAAATCTATAAAAAAACAAATTTGAGGTAAAAATAGCTTCCTAGGCCAAGCACAATCACAGGGCATTCTTCACCCTCAAAGGCAAGAAACAACAATGTGCGTAACTAATAGTAAATGGAGCCACCTATACTGAGCCAGAAGATATAGCAAATCTGCTAGCTGACAAATTTAGTTCCAGTTTTACTCCCTTCTTCTCCTCAGACACCTGTCAACCATAACTCCCCCAACTATCACTAGGGAACAGGCCCTCTTCAAAACCAAAAATATTGCATCAACGGGCCCCAATAATATCCTAAGATGTCTCCTTAGTAGCATGAAACATGAACTATGAGGAGAACTACAACCACTGTTTAACCACAACCTTCATCTCATATACAAATTCATGGAAAGCATTATCATGGGAATGATAAAGCTACAGGAAACCTTTAGGCACTGGATCCATCACAGCTTGTTTTTTTGTCAAGGGCAGGTCATGCTTGCTCAGTCTGCTGGACTTCTTTGAGAAAATCACCAAAGCAATGGATAAGGCAAAATGGTACATACTTTGGGTAGATGCAGATCCCTGGAAACTACCATGTGTCTATGGTAATAAGATAATTATTCTATATTGCACAACTTATAAACATAGGTATTGCAACTAGGTCCAAGGATGTCATTGTTCCACTGTATTCGTCTCTTATCAGACAAATCATTGAGTATAACATCCCATTGGATATGTACCTGACCAGGCATATGCAACAACTGGAGCATTCCCAGAGGTTTTTCACAAAAAGAATACATGGTTTAAACAACATGTCCACCTCAAAGCTTTATTACTGTATTCTGTCTCCTACAGATTAGTGAGAAGCAATATTTACCTGGCCTACAAAGCATCCTCTGATCCCACTGTGATTAACGTATTGCACATCCTCAAAACTTGCATCAGAAGTACCCAATGTAGGAACCTAAACCTTGTCTGCAATGTAAATGGGACTTGTTGGAGGGACAGGTATGTGTCTCAAAGACTACTCATTTTGTGAAACATACTTCCCATCCTTGTGAAGCAGAGTTCTTCTCTAACCCAGTTCAAGCTTAACTTGGACCACTTGATGGGGAATCAGAATTTACCTCTCATATGCCACCTATGGCAGTCTCTAGCAGACAGATGCAGGCTATAAATGCTTGATTACCTATTCCCAAAGCCTACATATGCCCCTAAAAATAACCCAAAACTTGTCAGATACAGGTGAAAAGCATGGCTTGACTTAAAAAGTCCCATTGTGGTTGGTAGCTTAGTAATCAGCTTTGAACCTATTAAACAGGGGGTACAGTATTACTGCTAGGACAAAAAGCAATACGGGTGATGCAGTTTCTCAGGATGCAGAAAAGGACCCTACCTGGAAAAGACATACTTGTATTCAAAAACATTCAGAAGACGTAGTGGTTCTCTGTGCATACAGCTACATAGAAATTACAGGATACTTTAGAAGTAGAAATGCCACATGTCTAGAGAACTGTCTTCTTTAGTTTTCTGGTGTTTTCACAGATGTAATAGTTCTCAGAGTTACTGTCCTTTGGATGCATAATTTGTCTTCATCTAAGAATATTATTGCAGCAATTGGTTAGATAGTATCTTCAAAAGCCTGACTGAAAGCAGCAAACTAGGAAGTTAATAGAGTGTACCTTGTTGAAGCACCTGTTTATAGAGTTGGAAGCTGGGCCTGGGAAAGGACTGTGACATTGGATTTTCCTTTTAAGGAGAGTCTGTATCGTTGAGGGGCTGTGTGGACTGAACACCATTATGAGAAGTAACAAAGGTGCTGTTTGCTTTATTTTAAACTCCAAAGCTAAGTAGGCTAACATTTTGATTTGCTGGTCTTCTCAATGACCCTGTGTTTTTATATGTGTCCAGCTTACAGTGTCTCATTGCCTGTTGCACTGGTGGTATGTGCATAGTCATTTGGCCAAAGACTTGCCTTTTTTTCAGAAACTCACAGACCCTCTGCTGCTAAGTATACACAATATTTTGAGCAATTATTTCATATAAAACTTTAATTGCTCTCTTCTTGGAGATCATTACAGAAACTTCCGGGTACACAGGTGGGGACTGACAAAAAGCTGGTGCAAGTACAACAGTTGCTAGTTGTACTGGCCAGTGTAGCTGCCAGCCCTGTGCCATTTAAGAAGAAATTAATCAAGCAAATGACCAGAGTCCTATTTAATGGCATTTCTGCCTTATACAACCACAGAGAACTGGAACAGTGAGGAGAAGAACATCTACTGCTATGGTAAGATTTTACACAACTGTACTATGTCCTTCCATATCACTGTTGCAGTATTCTAAACAGAAGGGAGAGTAAAAAGTTCAAGAAACAGAATGGGAGGTGGAAGATTGAGAAGAGCACTAAACAAACCTATATAAAATGGTTCTAGCAAAACCTGCTCTGGTCCTAGAAACCATATCCAACTTATAATGCTTAGTAAAGGTATGCACTGAAGACCAAGTAGCAGGTTCAAGGATGGAATTGGTCTCCAACCCCTTGAAGATGGCACCAGAAGAGGAAACAGCCCTAGTGGAATGAGCTCTAACAGAAGTAGACAGAGATTTGCCATGAAAGTATAATAAAAGGAAATGACATTAGCTATCCAGAAGAAGATGGTTTATTTAGAAACAGCCAAATCCAATGTCCTGCGATGAAAGCTCATCAGACTTACGAATGGCTTTAGTTTTATCCAAATGGTACCTGAGCTGTCTGTGCAAATCCAGGTATGCAGGACCCTCTCACTAGCTGCCTGATGAGAAGGGACAAAAGAAGAAAGTTGTAATGACTGATTCAAGGACAAAAGAAGGATTAGTATGAAGGTACACCCTGTCCCTGTGAAAAAAAAAACAGAAAACAAAAAAGGAGGAATGGCCATAAGGCCCTAAAGCTCAAAAACCCTCCAAGGAGAAGTAAGAGCCAGCAACAAAACAGTTTTCCAGGAAGTCAGTTTTTCTAAATCAAAACTTAGGTCACAAGGAGGAGGAATAGGATTCCTTGGAAGATGCCTTTAAGAAATTGTTTAACCTGAAAACAAGAATCCAAAGGAGGATTCAAGGGCAGACAAGCAGAAATGGCTGACAAATGGGCCTTCACAGAAGAATAGGCCAGGCCAGACTGGAGCAACTCCTACAAATAAAAGAGGACCAGAGGAACCCCCGCTGAAAAAGGGTCCTGGTTATGAGCATGGCACCAGCCAGAAAATCTTTTCCATTTGAACATATAAGATTCTCTGGTTGAGGGTTTCCTTGCTTCTTGTAAAACCCAGAGCATGTTGAGACTAAAACCCTATCATCCACAGTGTCAGCTAAAGAGTACACAAATGAGGATGGATGAGAGACCCCTTGTTCTGTGTGAGGAGGTCTAACTGGTAAGGTAGCGTGTGGTGATTGCCCCCCGGCCAGATGCACTAAGAGGGAGATCCAGTGCTGTTTTGGTCAAAAGAGAGACATTAGCAAGATTTTTTGAGGAGTCCAGTTAAATCTTCTGTAGGACTTTTGGAAGCAGAGTAATAGGAGGGAAAGCATAAAGAAGCATCCTCTTCCAAGGAAAAGAAAGGGCATCCATCTTCCTTGCCAGATGGCATGGCACTCTGGAACAGAAGATAGGAAGTTGCCTGTTCAGAGGGGAGGCAAAAAGATCTGCTTGAGGAATAACCTACCGATGGACAATGTCCAGAAACACATCTCTGTGAAGCGTCCATTCGTGAACCTGTGTTTTGGACCTGCTTAGAGAGTCTGACACGAGAAAGCACTCTGAAGGAATGTGTACTGCTTGAAGAGTTAACTAATAACTGAGAGCCAACTCTCAAGCCTGAACAGTCATCCTGCAGAGGAGGTAAGATTTTGTGCCTCCCTGCTTGTTGATGTACCACATCACTGTAGTGTTGTTTGTGTAACCTTCAAGGGGCCTTTAGAGAACATGGGGTGAAAAGCTTGAGGAGCCAGAATTAGATCTCTCGTCTCTTTGTGTTGATCTGGTCTGACTTCTGATGGGAGGGCCAGAGACCTTGAACTTTCAGTTGGCCAAAAGAAGCCACCCCCACCTCATGTCTGAGGCATTGGTGAACAGTTCTTGAGAAGGGATTAGAGGCTGAAAGGGCAGGCCTGGGATGAGAGCAAACTGTTGAATCCACCACTCAAATTCCTTCTTTAGAGATAGACTGAAAACCAGAGGGTGACAATGCTGTAGCCAAACCTATTTGATGTACCACTAAAGACTCTGCATATACAGTCTGGCAAGAAGGAGGACTGGAATAGAAGAGGTCATGAATCCCAGGGTCAGAAGAAACTCCCCGGCTGGCATGGCAGTCAGAGAAAGAATGGACTGAAAGAATGCTGTCAATGACAAAACTTTTGGAGGTGGAAGAGAGACCAACATTAGCAGTGTCTGAATCCTGCATCCCAGATACACGTGATTAGGAGAGGAAGTTAGGATGGACTTTTGGAAATTGATAGTGAACCTCAGACTTTGAAGAACAGAGATGGTGTACTCTAGTTCCTGTAGCAGGTGACTGGGAGAAGGTGCCTGAAACAACAGATTGTCTAGATAAGGAAAAATCTGAATGCCTTGAAGCCTGCAGAAAGCAATCACAGGACCTAGGAGTTTTTTGAATACCCTTGGGGCAGTAGAGTGGCCAATGGGCAAAGCAGAGAACTGAAAATGAAAGGAAGACATAGAAAAAAGTAAAAAAAACTTCCCGAAAAGAGGGTGAATAGGGATATGAATGTAAGCATATTTCAGATCCAAAGACACCAGAAAAGCCTGAGGTAGTAAAATAGGAAATCGGGTTTGAAGAGTAAGCATCCGAAAAGAATGGACCTTAAAAAAGGTGTTGGGCATGTTGAGATCAAGAATAGGTCTCCAGGTGCCCTTCTTTTGAGGAACCAGGGAACATAGTGGAATAAAAACCCTTTCCTACTTCGGAAGGTGGGTCAAGTTGAATGGTTCCTTGGTTCACCATTGACCCTAGAACCTCTGGGAAATGAGGAAGTTGCTCTAGAGGAGGTTGAGGAATCCCTGAAAAAGGAGGGAAAGACTTCCACACCATGAAGTAACCCTGACAGATGATAGAAGGAACCCAAAAGTCTGAAGGGATGAGATGCCAATTTGGAAGACAAAAGGAAAACTGAAGGGACAAAAGAACCTGGTCTAAGAGAAGGGGGTCAATTGTCAAAGAGAAGCAGGTTTATCAGATAAAGGAGGCTTTGGCCACAGAAATCTGAGAAAACTTAGCAGAGGGGGCCCACCTGCCACCCTTTCAGCCCTTGGAGGCCTGGTAGAATTGCGTGTGAACAAAAGCAGACCTAGAAGGATAATTCTACTGGAACTTAGTGATAGGACAGACAAAAATATGTTTAAGGTCCTACAAGACTTTGCCTTTCTCTTGAAGAGACTTAAATAGATCAGCAGCAGCAGTCTCAAAAAGATGTTTATTATCTAAAGGAGCATCCAACAACTTGGCCTTAATGTCCTTCGGTAGAAACTGGTGATGAAGCCAATAATAAAGCCTCCTGATAGACCCAAAAGCTGCAGCCCTGGAAGAAGCATCAGCAACAGCATAACTATGCTTAATGGACTGTCAAGCCACTTGAGAAGCAGAAACTAAAATAGATGAGGTAAAAGATTTGCCTTCAGAAATAGGGAGGTCAGAAATAACCTGACAAGCCTGAGTAATCAAGGGCCAGACATCATGTGGGTCTGGTAATTAACAGCCCTAAAGGCCAAAGTAGAAGCAGTGTAAACTTTCTTGCCAATCCTCTCCCTTCCCCTACTATCCTTATCAGAAGGGAAAAGTGTGGATGAGGGCAAGAGCTTAGAATATTTATCAGAAGAGACTGACACCACAGCAGGATCAGCAGAAGGACATTTAAATAAAAACTGACATTCTTCAGGAACCTTATAGACCCTATCAGGTTTCTTAGGAGTAGGAGGCTGAGAATCAGACGACTTGGAAGCAGCAATGAAAATGTCTAACAATGCAATCAACACAGGAGGAACTGCCAGTGGTATCCACCTGAAGCAACTCATAATATCTTCTCTGAATATCAGACATTTGAGAAGAATCCCACTTAAAGTATTCCATTCTCCTAGCAATTGTCTCCAAAGGATAATTCCTAAAAAGGAGACTCAGGACTAACAGGCTTCTCCTCATCAGAACCATAAGCCAAAGGCAAAGGGATCTGTGAAGAATAGGACAAAGACCCCCCTCATCAGACACTGAATTTTCATCTGAGAAATCCGGTTCCCTAAGTCATTTAGAAGGGGCAGAGGTCCAAGGAGGAGCAGGTACCAAAACCCCTTAATCAGGTTTCAGGGCCATCAAGGCAGACAACAATCCCTGAGTAAACTCTTGCCATTCCCTTTGAGGATCCTTAGGATGGACCAAAACATGCTTCATTTTTTTGTCTTTTCTGGAGGTTTTGACCCTTGGTGAGATTTGATAAGAGAATCCGGAACCTCCTCCCTGACCAATTTCTGCAGAATCATTCTAGGACCCTCCGAAATAATCAACTATGGTAAAGTCTCACAGGACGTGTGAAAAGAGATCCACGATGGCCTCTGATGGGGTGGCATCAGAAGAATCTGATGTAGACGCTAAATGATCTACATAGCTATTACCCACTTCCAGAGGAATGACCGGGGAAGGCTGGACAGCTAAAGAATCCAGCTTCTTGGTCCTCTTCTTACCTAGTGGGAGTATCTTGGGGTTAAAGGATTCTGCCATCATACTCTGGATTAACTGTTTAAGCCATTGGTTTTAATAATAAATAGGCAGGGAAGAAAATGGCTTCTGAGTGTCTTAGGCACAAATGCCTTATAGTTACTACAAGTGGTATGGTTGTGGGAAGCACCCAAACAAAAAAGACAATGTGTATGACGATCCTTATGGGGAGTATGCCTCCAAGACTGACATTTTCCCTTCTTGGATGAGATGAATTCTAGGTAGCAAAATAGAACACAAGACCAAGAAAATTAAAAAAAAAAAACAGTGGAGCACTTATCTGGTAGCTAGGTATTCAGCACATCAATAAGCCATTCACACCAACTAGCAATAATGGTGTTCAAACTGGCATCAAAGAAGTTTTGGGTAGCTGCATCTGTACATCCCTTTTATGCCCCTCATTCTGTCCAGGGAGCATATGTGTGATGTACAGTGCATACTAGATCATTAGGCTTTGGTATACTGGCGAAGCATTGGGCTGCCATGGGCAGGGGATCCCCTCTGTTTACAATACTGCAACAGTGATGTAGAAGGATATCTGCAGATACCACTCATCCCCTCTGCTAAAGTAATAAACAATCTTTGAAACCCCTGATTCTTTTTCCATATACAATATTACCATTTGGCTTATATATATCCCCCAGCTACATTACAAAGGCTGAGGTATAAAACATTGAAGCCTCACTCCTGCAGTGCTGTGATTTACCTGGATGACTTTGTTATTCATTCAGAGGACTGTGAGTCCCACTTAGCAAACCTGCATTAGAATCCGTAAGATAGCCAGTATTGACTGTCAGTATTAAGAAGAGGATGCAGGCATGGTGTAAGCCTGGTTTCTCTGATAGGAAGACGATTGGTTAAGACCACAACTACAAAAGATAGAGGCCATAAAAACTGACCTGCTTCCTCCACTAAGGCATATGTAAAAGCTTTTTCTGGACAAGCTGTTTATTACAGAAATGTTTTGCCTAATTTTGTAACTATAGCCTGTCCTTTGACATATTTAACAAAAAAGAAAGCTTGCATCAAGATGAAATGGTCTCCTGAGGCAGACTGCATTTAATGAATTAAAGCAGATCCTGTGTTATGAATCTGTTAGTGACTCCTGATTTTATTAAACAGTTTACCCCATATACTTCCTGCATCAGAAGTAGGGTTGGCAGTAGTACTATCCCAAGACATCCACGGTGAGGAACACCCTCTGTGCTATATTAGTAAGAAGTGAACAAAGGAGCTACTTAGCCATTTAAATGGAAATTCAAGCTATAAAATAGGATTTCTCTCTCCAGAAGTGCTATTTGTTAGGCAGTCACTTCAGTTTGTTGTCTGATCACTCCTGTCTGTAATGGCTAAGTAGACAGACTAATGGCAATACCACATTGTGTTTGTGGGCACGGTTGAACAGATGCACTGATGGCAATACCATGTTGTGCTTGTGGACACTATCCAATAGACAAACTGTTGGCAATTCCATGTTGTGTTTGTGGGCACTTTCCCTCTAGCCTCTTCAATATACATAACTCACCAGCATGATCTAGCCAACAGGAAAGTTGATAAATTGTCCAGAGCCTGTTATTATAATTCTATAACCATGTTTTTGTGCTGAGAGAGGGTAGCTGTAACATGTTGGCTCTGGAGAGGGGTAAAGAACCTTTAAATGTGTGTTGCAGTATGTGGAAGGCGTATTTTTGCATTAGTTAGTTAACATTAGTTTATAGTTGGTGGCTTTGCAGTTGCCCACCCCTAGTGTAAATTTGATCTGGGACCCTCCTCCCAGTCTAGTGTCATTACCTCATTCTACCCAGTACAGGGAAAACATTTGAGAAGGCCAATCAGCTTAGTTTCTGCTACTCCTTTCTCTATTTCCACTAAAAAAAAAAAAAAAAAAAAACACTTTTTCTAAGCTTGTTTCCTGCCTTTCTTGTGGGTAATCTAGCCTGGATATAGATTTGCTGTGTCCAGGACTATTTGTAGACTTCTAGGGCCCAAGCCTTTCTGTGTTGGAGGGAAGCCTTCTAGCTTAATTTTGTTTCTTAGAACTAGCCAGTTTTTTGTTTCAGCACTTGTTCAGAAGTTATTGTAAGCACTAAATAAGCTACAAATTACTACAGCACTCAACTTTCCTCACTGTCTAGAGGAAAACAGTTTCTAGTACTTTACAAATAAGCACCTATCCAGGCATGTCTAAGGGTCAGCTCCCGGTGTTTTCTCCTGTCTACCTGATGAATCTGGGCATCTTGGGGCAATGCAGTAATTGCCTCATGTACACAGACAACCCTCTCCTCTTACCACCCAACACTACAACCTGTGAGAGATGCACTTATATAGCCAAACTGGATGCAAAGCTCTCTTCACCCAAGGCTGGACTAGACAGTCAAGAGGAGAAGGTAAATACTTGCACCACACCACACTCAGCACATAGTCCCTCAAAACCTACACCACCAAAACACACACATAGAAACACAAAACACACACCTACATTCACGGAGGCTCTCAGTAAAAACCTGCCCAAGCAACAGGGACCTCCAAAGCAGAAACACAAGCAACCTCCACCCCCAACACAACCCAAATGACACATAGCCCACAAACTCAGTGTGCCACTCAACCACAGCCCATAAGGCATAACAACGTACACAACACTCTAGTCATAGGTGACTCTATAGTCAGGCACACTGATGTTCCACTCACCAGGCTAAACAAGGAGAAAGTTACTGTCAGCTGCCTGTCGGGTGCCAGGGTCCACCACATAAGGCACACACTTAGGTCACTCCACAACAAGTACAAATATGACTCTGTCATTGTCCATGTTGGTGTGAATGACCTGAGACATACCTCCTTGGACTACATGAAAAGGGACATGGAGGAGCTGTCCAATCTTGTAGCCCAGACAGGTATGACCCTAGCCCTGAGTAGCATCCTGCCATCACCCAGAATGATACCACAGTACAAGGACAAAATGATTGACTTCAACAATTGGCTAAGCTTCTGGTGTCATTCTAAGGGGATCCAGTATCTGTCTGCCTGGGATGACATGATCGACAAGCCACAATGCTTTGCCAGAGATGGCCTGCACCTATCGCCCCTGGGATTCTGGATACTGGCTAAGGCTCCAGCCACCCCTATAGTGCCTTTTTTAGGCAAGGTTCAAATGACAAATTCACCACCCTAACAGGTACAGGCAAGAAGAATCTGAGGGTATTGCTACTCAATGGTAGAAGTCTAAACCTCAAAATGCACTCTCTCGAGGCACTCCTTAAAATGGAGAACATCGACATCTGTGCAGTGACAGAGACCTGGTTCAAGGCTCCAGAGAGTACCCCTGCATTACCAGGCTATAATTCATACCACACCTTTCGGCCACCCAACCTGGACCGAAACACTAAAGGCAGAGGCGTGTCCATATTCATTAAGGATATCCACACATCCAGGCTAGTTGCTCAGCATAATGCATCTGAGATTATCCAAGTGCAACTAACTCTGGGCAAGACCGCAATCCAAATTGTAGCTTGCTACAGATCCCCCACCATGCCCCAGGAGTCCCACTCCTCATTTCTTAATACACTGGAAAATATTAGGGTACAACCCAACACCCTAATAATGGGCGATTTCAGCTACCCTACCATTAACTGGGAAAACTACTCATGTACCAACTCTTGTGCTCAACGTTTTCTGGAATTCATAAATTCCAATGCCACGGATCAACTTATCCACACCCCCACCAGGGGCAGCAATATCCTAGACCTGGTTATTACCAACATGGGCAACCAGTGCTCCACAACAGAGGTCAATTCCTCGTTGGTCAGATCCGACCATAAACTAATCACCCTAGACATCCACATCCCTCCCCCACCCCCCATTAGGGAAACCAAAGTAAAAAATTTCTCCAAAGCCAACTTCACGCTTCTTAAGACAGAAGTGGCAAACTTCACGACACCCATGCTGACAGACAATAGAGGTATTACTGCTGAATCCTACACAAATGCACTTTATAAGCACTTACATGAGTGCATGGATCGTGCAATCCCTAACAGAACCAAGATGATATCCTCCAAAAAAAGGAAGCCAATCTGGTGGTCCCCTGCCATAAACAAACTCTACAACAGAAGAAAGAAACTGTTGCAAAAAAGAGTAAATCCCATGATTGGAGAAACTCCCTGGTCAGCTTCAGTAAGAAGCTGAGATCCCTCATAAAATCCTCCAAAGCTAGTTATGAAAACAAAATCGCCACTGACTCTAAAGACAACCACAAAGCATTCTATAGCTATGTCAAGAATTTCAATGGCAACACTCAGATCTGCTCTGAGTTACAGCACAATGGCACTAAATATACAGAACTAATGGATATTGCCAACATCCTGGCTGATAGGTTCAGTGCTAACTTTACCCCTCTGTCATCCCCTAAAGGGCCCATCTCTATACCAGAAGAATGCAAAGTTCCTGTAATCACGGCTGCACAGGTAAAAAACACACTATCCAAAGCCAAGAACACAGCATCCATGGGACCTGACGACATCCCAGGCTGTGTTCTACATGAACTACAGAATGAACTGGCACCCTACCTAAGTACCATGTTCAATCATAGCCTCACCTCAGGCTATGTGCCCACTGAATGGCGGACAGCGACAGTTATCCCACTCCACAAAGGGGGAGCCACCACAGACCCTGGAAACTACCGCCCCATTAGTCTAACGAGCCTGGTCTACAAGGCTATGGGGCGTATCATCATGGATCTTATAAACAATGACATTGGTAATCTCCAAACTCAAGACCCCACCCAGTTTGGGTTGGTAAAAGGCAGATCATGTCTCCTAAACCTGATAGACTTCTTTGAAGCAGTCACCAAAGCCGTAGATGAGGGTAAGGTGGTTCACACAGCCTATCTAGATCTCGCCAAGGCTTTTGACACCACCCCCCACTCTGGAATTATAGATAAACTCACTAAACTAGGTATAAATCCCTATGTCACAAGATGGGTTGCCAACTGGCTCACTGACAGAACCCACACTGTGAAAGTAGCAGACTCCAAATCCAGCTTCAGACCAGTGGCAAGTGGAGTACCACAGGGTTCAGTCCTGGGTCCTCTCCTGTTTGGTATCTACTTCTCTGAAGTACAGGCCAACACAAAAAGTCTTTGGCTAACAAAGTTCGCAGATGACTGCAAACTAGGAGCCATAATCAAAACTACAAAAGATGTGGACATCCTACAAAAGGGCCTTGCTGAGACAGATGCCTGGTGTCAAAGCCATGGCCTCAAGCTCAATGCCAAAAAGTGCATTGTCATTCCTTTTGGTAAAAACTCAGTACCCATGAACTACCACATAGGTGGTAGTCTACTTAACACCGAAAGTGTGATAAGAGACCTTGGGACACAGGTGGACAGTAGTCTCTCCTTTGATAATCACATTGCCACAGTAGTCAGGAAATCCTGCTATGTGGCACACCTCATCACAAAAGGTTTCTCATCCAGGAAAAAAGAGGTCATTGTTCCCATCTACTCATCACTCATTAGACCCATTATAGAATACAATGCCCCTTTTGGTATGTACCTCACAAGACATCTACAACAACTGGAAAGGCCACAGAAATACCTCACAAAGAGATGCCCTATGCAGACCGTCTCAAAAAACTGCAGCTTTACTCCGTTGCATATCGCCTACTCAGAGGCGATCTTTGCCTAACACACAAAGCTATGTCAAACCCAGAACTTTTAGACATGCTTCACTTAAAGAAATCCCAATCCCTATGAGCTACACGCTCTAGGGACCTAAACCTCGTCACCACAATAAACAGAACATGTTGGAGGGATAGATTCCTGTCCCAGAGACTTCCCATACTCTGGAACAAACTACCTATCTATATCAAACAAAGCTCCTCATTAGCACTGTTCAAGAAAAATCTTGATGATTAGATGGGAGATAGGAAATTCACCCCGGGGATCACTTCTGTGGCTCTGCTCGACAGTGGCACAGGAAAATAATTTTCTTGGGTGGCGAAAGCCAGGGTACCTTTGGCTAGGCTTATATAGGCCCTAGGGCCAATAGCCTAGTACCTACATATGAACCTATGAACATGATCTGAATTATCAGTTGACGGTGTATAAAAAGTGACGACCTGAAAGAAGCAGATCAGAGTAGATCCTCAGTGAAGGAGCATCAATAAGAGGGCATTGGGACCATGGAGTGACATCCTAGTATAGGCTCTCTGTGAATAACAACTGTGGAAGTGCTTGTGGAGTAAAACTGTGGAAGTAACTGCACCAACAGCAGAAAGGTGGGCCTGAGTGAGGCCTACAGCATTGGGCTTTTTTGTTGTATGAAAAGCACAGTTGCTGGGAAGGCTTTGTGAAGTGAACATTAACATTCGCAGGTGTTAGTGATAAGAGCTGGTCATGGGCGAGGCCTGTAGCTTTGGATTTTCTTATTGTATGAAAAGGCTATTTTCTCAAATGTTTTTGTGAAATGAACGCTAAAACTGAGAAAGTATCTAAAGGTACTGTTTATTTTTTCTTTTGCCAAGAGGGCTGATGATTTTCAGTTTGTGACATTCTGAATAAAACTTGGTTCTAATACACTCACTGATTGTTGTATTGTCAAAATAGGAATCATCAGCTTGTTTTTCTTTCCATTGCATCAGTATTTGTGGCATTATGTTAGTGTGAAATCAGTGGAGACTGAGTCTAGGGAAGCTTCTTTTTTCCCATTGTTGTGTGATCTTGAAGTTGATATATGTACGGTTGGAGGGGGTATGGGGACACCCCCCCTCCCAGTTTCTGTTTGAGCAATACAAATGCAAAGGCCAGAACACAGGACATATCGCTTAATAAACCCCACTCCACACTAGATTAATTTCTTCAAATGTCACCCCATGTATGCCACTACTCTATTGATTACAGTGATGTTACTGTGTCCTGTAAATATGTATGTAAATTCTCCTTCTCATTGCTCCCTGTTACCTGTTCAGTCCCTCTGTCTCCTTGGCCTCTTTATTTAACATTACTTATCTCTTAATTTATCCTGTAAACACCTTGTGCTACCCCCTACAATTTCTAGCTATACCTTCGCTTTTTTTCTTGGTACTCTTCTGATTCCACTTGTAAAATGTACACCTCAACATGATGTAAATTTTATGCCTAGTATCACTCTTTCTTTTGTGACTGCTTTGTTTTACCTTTGTGTTCCAATGTTATTTGTAACTGTTATGTTTGATGTAACCCAAGCTGAGCCTGTAATGGTAACCAGACCCAGTAATCAAAATGTAAATAAACGTACATGACTATAATAAAATATAAAATAATACACACACAGTCATATATTGAGAAAATGAAAGAGATAAGAAATGATGGTAACTTTGGAATTATTTCTCCACTTTAAGCTTTGACTATGTAAATATTTCTTTGATATGCATACTGTATATATGTTTATGTTTCTGAAAATCAATAAAAATGTATTCAGTAAAAAAAGAAATGATGGTAACATACAGCTACAATATTTTTATCTCAACCTGTTTTGTAAAATTATATAGACAGAACTCCAGATAATAAATACTCTTAATTTATTAGTATTTGAAATGTTAATAACCTTGTGCTTTTTTTTTCTCAGCCAGCCAAGCTGCCCTACCGAATTCTGAAGCAGCAATGATCAGAAGGCAGTGGAACCAAGTGGCACCAAATACTCTAATGAATGCTTTAATAGAAGCAGAGTTAATCTCTTCCTCTGTTCTTCTCTCTGCAGATAAACCTGGTATGGAGAAGTTAAACATTTGCAATGTCCTTATTATATGAACTAATCTAAGCTGTTGTAGTCACAAGAACCATTATGAAGACTTGTGAACTCAAGATCCATGAATATCTACTCCCACAAAGCATTTCTTGGGCCTTAATTGTAAAATCTTTTGGCAACCAAATAAGCCCACAACACCTATGATTTCAAAATTATTGTCTGTGTAGTTCCTATTGTCTGAACAGGTCACACATGTTCATTTTTGTGCAATATAGTAGTTTCAGTGGAGTACTCATACCCTATGCAACTCTGCAATTGTCATTGTGCAAACCAGTAATGCAGGTGTGCAAGTCTGCAGGATGCATTTCCTCTGTATGTCAGTTTTGTCTTTGCTGTGGTTATTTGCTTTAAAGAACTGTGTGTGTGTGTGTGTGTGTGTGTGTGTGTGTGTGTGTGTGTGTGTGTGTGTGTGTGTGTGTGTGTGTGTGTGTGTGTGTGTGTGGATGTAGATCTGCATTTTCTGTGCATTGTTGCTTGTCAGCATTGACAGTGCAGGTAAACATGTTTTCTGCAGATCAACCAATGCCTCAGCCCTCCCAGTAGCATTAAACCACAAAGTGGCCTGTCTGTGGCTGTGAATATTCTGCTGTGGATATTATTAGACAGAATAACCTGAGAGCTTAAACAACCCTGCAGGACAGCACAGCACCCATGGGGCCTTTCAACTACAATTGTGTATCACTGAGCCTGCTGATATGGAACACAGTGGGCATTCAGTGGCAAATACCTCCCCTAGTATTTCATAGGATGGATCTACTCTCTATGTCTCAGGTGTAGATTACTGGTTCAGTGAACATTTTGGTTCTTGTAAACATGTGGTTGTTTTTATTGTGAGTTCTGATTCATATTGGCTAACAATTACTGAATAAATATCTTTAAATTAGAAGGAACTCTTCAGCCATGCAAAATGAAAGATAAAACAGAAGATGCTCTGGATGATGATGATGATGTAGATGAAGACCGCATGGAACCTAGGTCTGATGATGAAGACACGTAAGTAAAAAAAAAATATGTGTGCATATCATATTTTGCTGTATCTTCTGGAAGTAAATAAATGATATATTAAATCAAATTACCATCATAGTTTAATGAACTGCAACAAATTGATATATTTCAGCTGTTACAGTTTTCCATAAAAGAAAAAAAAATACTCTTGCAGTTCATTATTTAAATGTCTATTTTGAAATGTGTTACCTAATACTGCTGGTGTAAATTTCTTATGTCTGTCTTAGATGCTACACTGTCATCATTATTTACTGGACATGATTAACATCATCTGATTGTGTGGCTTTAAATTGTCATTCACTTCCCTAATTACAATCAGTACCTCCCTTACATGTGTTTTTTTATTACCCCCAAAAACTTATTTCTCTAATCATCAAGTGCATTCTGATTCATGATGTTTTTAACAATAGCTGGTAATATAGCAATAATCCACGGCTGGTTGTGGGTAAATCCAGCATTAGCCACACCTGGCTGTTGGTTACTGTTATTGTAGAATAACATTATTTAAGAAAAAAGCTAGTTACTTTTCTTAAATAATGTCCTTGTATAATGGGGTTGTGCTGCTCTTCTGCATTTTTCACTAGTATCCGGGGACTTTCCTGATGTACTGCGCATGCATATGGGACTTTCATTTCCATGCTTACCAAGTACATCACTGCTATGCAAAGGAAACAATGGAGAAAGGAAGAGCTCTGTTGTTTTTTGTTTTTAATTAAAAAAAAAAAAAAGAAATCAGAAGACTTTCTATGTACAGGAGAGACCGGACAGAGAAAATAAAAGATAATCAGATGTGTTTCTCTAGTTTTGCATAACGTACCTGGTTATCCTTTTATTTTTCTCCATCCCATCTGTCTCATTCTTTTGAAGTCTCTGGTTTTTGAAAGTTTATTTAAAAAAAATAGAATTTCCATAGCATATTAATAGAAGAAAGTCCGGGTGACTGAACTTTTTTCCATTGGTATATGCTCGATCTACAACAGGCACGCTGGTTGGGTTGACCAATCAGCGTGTTCGTTTTCGATGTTAATGGCCAGTCATTGTCTAATATGCAGTAATCATCTCAGCTCATCCCATCTTTAATTGTAGTGTATTATTTCAAACCAGTTTACAAAACAGATCAAATTCAAACAAATTTGTCTCAGGCTTCTCATTAACACGCTGTCTCCTCTCTTCCTTATAAACATTTCTTTTTCAGACCATTACTAACATTGTTTTTATCTACCATATATTTTATCATATCACCTGCTTAACAGATTCAAAATCAAATTGTTTTATCATTCTTCAAAACCACTAGAGATAACAAAACATATTGGACCAGATACCAAAAGAGATGCTGCAGTGCAAGTCTGTCCTGATTCTGAAAGACCTGCTCTCAGTGTAAGTGGCTTACTTTGGTAAGGCCTATCTATAAACAGGCTTACTGTGCAGACCAGATTCCAAAACACCTGCTGTCAGTGTAAGTGGTCACTTACACTGAGAGCTGGTCTTTTGGAATCAGGCCCATTATTTGCCATTTCTTCTGGACATACTAGTTAGGATGGATGCCTCCTTCATCAAAAAGTTGCTTTTCAGTGAAAGTATCTGAAAGATGGGCTAACAGTGGCTTGCCTTTCATGGGCTAATCCGATACCCCATGCGGGGGGTTGCCTCATGTATCCCTTACTTGTTAAAGGCAGTTTTTCCCATTTCACTGAAATGAACATATCTAAGACAGATATCTAATAGTTTATGGCACAGTTTTGGTGCAAAGTATTCATACATAAGCCATGCATAAAAGGACAACTGAGATACTGGAGTTCAGCTTTTAGTACAGTATAGACTGCAAAAATCCTGGCTAATTACCATGTTGATAATATTCTCCTAAGAATCGACCCAGTGGTCAGGTATTTGGGTACACATATAGCCAGTAGCCTTACCTTCGATCTCCATGTGGCCAGAGTGATAAGTAAAGGCATGGCATCTAGGTCCAAATAGGTCATTATCCCACTGTACTCCACCCTTACCAGACCAATCATAGACTACAGTGATCCCTTCGGCATGTATCTCACCAGGCATATGCAGCAACTA